>NW_027491961.1:600000-816939 GCF_021521415.1 Bidens hawaiensis
CATGAGTGGCCCCATAGTAGGTTTTTACTTATTAAACCATTAATCAAATGAAGCTACATGATCATGAGTGACGCCTTCACGGCCTTTCATTATACATAGCCTAAAGAAAAATGATTAAAATGTTCATTTGACCCATTAATGTAAACAAATGTTCATTTACCAATGTTTTCTCATAATGTTAATCTTCAATCTTACGTTTTAATCACTAGCCTACGAGATTTTTAACCAATAAAATTCCACAACACGTCATAAAACCGTCGGGTCGCTGAGATTTTTTTGGATTCGATGAGATTTTCTTTTTCTTTGACACGTGGCTAATCTTGTTAGTTGAAAATTTTGTCGGCTAATAATTAAAAAGTGTTGGGGGTCATAACATTGAAAATGTACATTACGTGAAAAAAAAACTTATGTAAACGTTCTGATCATTTTCTCTTGTTGTCGAAAGATAAAATCAAGAAAAAGAAACATAAAATATAGGATTCGTTTATTTCTTTATTAATAACTAGTTTTTATCCCTCCA
Source organism: Bidens hawaiensis (assembly GCF_021521415.1). Taxonomy (NCBI): domain Eukaryota; kingdom Viridiplantae; phylum Streptophyta; class Magnoliopsida; order Asterales; family Asteraceae; genus Bidens; species Bidens hawaiensis. The sequence goes on from NW_027491961.1 coordinate 600,521, forward strand.
TATTACGGAAGTGTTTTTACATGTTTCGTTTCTAATATTTGTTACATATTTTTTTATTTTAATTTTATTTAGTAAGGAAGTTGATATTATAGTTAGGGTTTGATGATGAAAGAATCTCATAAATAAATGAGATATTATAACTCGTTTAAAAGCTACCTGAGTTTGGTAAAACACACGACCCACTTTTTTTACTATAAAATTGTTTCTTAGTTATAAATAGTATCTTTATTTGGATATTAAATTTTAGTATATCCCTATTTTATATGATTTTCATATAAAATATTTAGTGAGATTAATTTTTAATTTAATGAGATATTATAACCCGTTTAAGGGGCTATCTAGGTTTGGTGGGACCCATACCTGTGAATTCGTGTCAATTGATGAGAAACCTCTATTCACAAATAAAGCAATCTTGTGGATTGAAAGGATGTGAGAAGCAACTAGAGAAGTTTTAGAGGTTTCGATTATACATATTTAAAATTTAAGATTTAATAATATTATTATTATTACCTAGGCTAGACAACGGTTAAGCTACAACAATATAAATCAATCATCTTGGTGGCACACTCGTCGTCACCGGTGCTGCCGTCTTTCGCCAAAACAAAAGAAAACAATAAACTCCATTCCTTCCAACAACTGCCATTTGCATTCATCGCCCACACAAAAGGTAAATTAATTAAGTCTTGATCTTCAAGATTTAATTTCATCATTCAAAAACCCACACCGGATTTTCATTCATTCATTCATTTATGGCTGGTTCAATGCATGCATGCAATTCATAATAATTCATTCATTTTGGTTTCTAATCCAATTTATTATTAATCAATCAATAGATTGGATCTTGTTTGACTTTTGATCATAACAAAATCAGTTTTTTCTTGTTATTTATTTGAATGTACGTGGCTATCAGTTTCTTCTTAGTTTCTTAATACATATATATTGTTGTACGTGTTAACAGAATAGAATATATATGATCTTTGCTTAGTGTTTCGTCGATCTCCAACCGTATCATGCTTCATTGAGTTCATTAATAATCATATTCTAAAGTCCAAACTAACTAATATATATATATATATATATATGTATAATAGGTAATTAGTTAAGGTAGCAGCGGTACATTTGGAATTGGAATGGCGACTGTTTCGGATATTACCGTCTCTGCTGCCATTAACAGTCTATCTGCACTACTGTTTCTTGTGGCATTTGCGATCCTTCGTCTTCAGCCCATTAACGATCGAGTTTACTTCCCCAAATGGTATCTCAAAGGCATACGAGAAAATCCAAGCACTTCCGGACCTCTTGTAAAACACTTTGTCAATCTAGATCTTAGAATGTATCTAAGGTTCTTGAACTGGGTGCCTGCTGCTTTAAGAATGCCCGAACCCGAGCTTATAGATCATGCTGGCCTTGATTCTGCCGTCTACATTCGAATCTATCTTCTCGGGTACTGGGTTAGCTAGCAGCAATAATATTCTTAGCCTAAACGTACGGTTTACTTGTTTTCACTTGTTAATGTTGATCACTCTTTGCAGATTGAAAATATTTGTTCCTGTTGCTCTACTCGCCTTTGGTGTGCTGTTACCTGTCAATTATACAGGCGGAAATTTCCAGACGATGAGCGCTAGTATGAAAGACTTAACCTACGGCGAGATAGACAAGTTTTCAATATCAAATGTCCCCCCTGCATCAAAAAGGTCTGAAATTTTCAACACGCATTGTTTCTTGCAAGCATTTGAAACACTGACTCTGTCTTTATCAGGCTAGCTGCACATATATTAATGGCATATGTCTTCACATTCTGGACGTGTTATGTTCTTTATAAGGAATACAAACATGTCACTGACATGAGACTGCATTTCCTTGCTTCTCAAAGCCGTCGTCCAGATCAGTTCACTGTAAGTTTTCATGTATGAATTTTGCTTGAAGATAATAAGTTTTGATTATTCTGTTTCTTGTTTAGGTTCTAGTGAGAAACGTCCCCTCGGACCCTGATGAATCTGTTAGTGAACATGTTGACCATTTTTTCCGTGTTAATCACCCTGATCAATATTTTCTACATAAGGTATGTTTCCAGTATTTTGTATTTTATAATGGTTCTTAAAAGTAATGGCTTTTATATGTTGATTTAAATTTCTTAGGTGGTGCACAATGCAAACAAGCTTGCAAAAATGGTGGAACAGAAAAAGGATTTGCAGAATCGGCTTATTTACTACACTAATAAGCACGAGAGAAAGCCGACTAAAAGGCCAACCACAAAGGTTTGAGTTTAAACATTTGCTAATACTTTTAACTTTAGTTGAAGTTTATAATTTCAAGTTTAGTTATCTGTATAGACAGGTTTTTGGGCTCTTTGGGGACAGAAGATCGATGCAATTGATTACTATACTGCAGAAATCGAGAAGTTGAGCAAAGAAGTGAGCATTCATCCTTAAATATACATGTAAAATTTATTTTATTTTATTTTTTTGCATCATAATTTGTCACCTCTTAACTGCTTTTAGTTTTTACATGATTTTGTAAAGTAGGAACTAGCAGAACGAGAGCGGGTGATTGATGACCCAAAATCCGTACTCCCAGCTGCATTTGTTTCATTTAGATCACGATGGGGTGCGGCTGTCTGTGCTCAAACCCAACAAACAAGGAACCCAACCCGCTGGCTCACAGATTGGGCTCCTGAACCGCGCGATATTTACTGGAACAACTTAGCCATACCATTTGTGGAACTCAATTTGAGAAAGTTGATCATGGCTGTTGCTCTATTTGGGCTTACTTTTTGTTTCATGATCCCAATCGCCATTGTTCAAACTTTAGCCAACATAGAATCAATCGGAAAAGTTCTTCCCTTTTTGAAACCCCTTATCAACACGTAAGTAGAAACCCGTCTTGATCAAATTTAGACCTTTTTTTTTTCAAAATCTTGATTTCTTGATCATGTTGCAGACGATCCGTCAAGTCTTTCATTCAAGGGTTTCTTCCTGGGATAGTGTTGAAGATCTTTCTCCTTATTCTTCCTATGATTTTAATGGAAATGTCTAAAATAGAAGGTTATGTTGCATTTTCGGCTTTGGAAGCAAGATCGGCTGGAAAATATCATCTTTTTTTGCTAGTGAATGTGTTTTTTGGAAGCATTGTTACAGGAACCGCTCTTCAGCAACTTAAAGAATTCTTGAAACAGTCCGCATCCAAGTACGTTGCTATCCTTTTCAGTTTCATGGCTAACTGTGTCAAAATGAGTAGCGGGTCAAAACAGGTTAATACTTTTGAAATTTACAGTTGATTAACAAAACAGTATTATCTGATTAAAGAGCTTTTAAGTTTAAAAAAAAAAAAATTGCCCATTTGACATGTTGGACTTAAAAAGTTTATAAGTTTCCAAATCAAGCCATTTTCAAGTAAAGAGGTTAATATGAACCTTAAACATCATTTTGTTGTAGGATTCCAGAAACCGTGGGTGTGTCGATTCCAATGAAAGCAACCTTTTTTATTACATACATTATGGTTGATGGTTGGGCTGGTGTGGCTGCTGAGATCTTGAGAGTTGGTCCATTAGTTATTTATCACTTGAAGAACGTTTTCTTGGTGAAAACCGAAAAGGACAGAGATGAAGCAATGGATCCTGGCTCATTGCTTTGGCCTATAACCGAGCCTCGTTTACAGTTGTACTTCTTACTAGGACTAGTGTACTCTACAGTCACTCCTATACTCCTCCCTTTCATAATCGTCTTCTTTGCTTTCGCCTATCTGGTTTTTCGTCATCAGGTAACATTATAGCTATCATATTTAATTGCCTCATTTAGTTACCAGTGTGACTGACCAACGGTTGGATATATTATAAATATGGTGTTTGTTAGGTGATCAATGTATACCACCAGAAGTATGAGAGTGCAGCATCATATTGGCCAGGTGTTCATCGGCGTATCTTAATTGGTTTGATGATTTCACAGATAACATTGTTAGGATTGCTGAGCACAAAAGAGGCAACAAACTCAACACCTTTTCTAGTCGCACTCCCTATCTTAACCTTATGGTTCCATAGGTTCTGCAAGAACCGCTTCGAGTCTGCATTCAGGAAATTCCCATTACAGGTTACAAATCTCTTTATTCTATAATCTATACCCGTGTGGAAAAGATAAAACTACCCTTTTTGACATTACTAGCTTGTTACCTAACAGGATGCAATGATCAAAGATACTCTAGAAAGGGCAACCGAACCGCAATTCGATCTGAAAGCATATTTAAAAGATGCTTATATACATCCGGTTTTTAAAGGGGGAGAGACTGAACTGATGGATGTTGATGATGAAGATGATGATGATCATTTTAATTTAGTTCCTACAAAGAGGAATTCGCGTAGGGGAAGTCAACCCGGAACTCAGGAAGGTAGTCCTGAGGATCATAGAACGGGTATATATGTTGTTTAAACATTGATCGTATCTTATTCTTTGTATAAATAAGTTTTAACTTTTGTGTGTTAAATGAGTCTAGTTCTTGATTTAGGTTGTATTTTGTATTTTATTATTATAATGTAGGTAAAGGTTAAAACACATTTTGGTCACAGAAATGACAAGGGTGAGAAATCATCATTGCTTGTCATGTGTCAATTATGGACCAAAGGGAAAAGGACACAAATGTAACAAGTTATATTTTCTCGTTCCACATACAAGGCACGCGGCAGTTCCTCCATTCTTTTAAAACGTCTATAACTTTTTCATACGACATTAAAAATGTTTTCACTAACTAATTTTTTCTACATTGTACTCTAGATACGCCATCACTAAAACAACTAACTTAACTACAAGAAGAGATCAGGCTAAAACACCATTGATCGAGGTTGAGGATCGATTAAACACGATGTTTTCACTTGCAGATCAGATACATTCTCACGCATGATCTTTTTGCATTTGTGTTGCTAGCCATGGAACGCTCACTGCACATGAACCGAATTATACCTTTGTCACTCTTCCAATGTATGTTTTGACGAGCGGTAAAGATCATATGGGGCCCACAAGTGATCGACCGTGCAGGGCTTCCTTGTGTCTAGTCTTAACCATGGTTTACCTTTCCCGCTCCAATGAAGCAGGCTAATCGGACCAGGGTGCAAACTTCTGCATCTTCCTTGTATGTTGTCACCGCCTAACCCATGCTGGTTCCATCTGTGATCAATGCCTTTAATGTTCCCTGCAAAAACAAGCAAAACTGGTGGCAAAGAGCCCAAGTGATATATCCTTCTTTGCTTCTGCACCGCCATCCATTCTTCTACTTTGTTTGAACATCTGCCTTCCCTCCATTTATGAACATCTATAACCATCACCCCTGTGTTAAAATAACACGGGTTATGACCCATGAATATTTTTGCCAATTCATGGTCCATCCAAAACTCATTCGTGAAGTACCGCATGAAGTTTGCATTGCAATACTCGGGTGCAGCAAGTACCTTGCCTTCCAAGTTCACTCTCCACAACCTCTCAATGTCATCAACCATTATGATATCCGAATCCAGGTAGATGGCACGGTCCACATTTACTGGCAATACTTCTGCAAGGTATACTCTTGCATAGTTCAACGGTTGGTCTAGTGCTTGACGGATGGATTTGGATATCTTCCCGCGAACCTTATTTGAGTCAAATCTATATACCTCAAATTTAAGATAGGGGAATGTGGCTTTGATGTTGGTATAGATGTCGTGGTCATGATCGGACCATAAGAAATGAAACAGCACGTTTCAGGACAAAATGAGTGTTGCAGGATGGATAAGACAGCGGCCATGGTGCCACGAAGGTAATTGGAGTCAAGAGTCATGGCTACATGAATAAGGTCGACCTTGGTGCACCCATCACCATTTCGAAAAGAAGGCGCTTCCCGGAAAACAGGAAGAGTTTTGGATGGTTTTAAAGTGAAGCTAAGGCGGATGTTGGTGGCGGCAAGGGCAAGGGTAAGGGTGGTGTTGAAAACAAGTGACAGGAGGCCAATAGAATAAGAATAGGAGGAGGCCATCCTGTCTTTGTCTTGGCATATATATATTAGAGGATATTAGTTCAAAGACATATGATCAAATCATGAAGCTAGGAAAAGATAGTATAGATTTGAAGCAGACACCTAATTGAAGGCTGGACAAGAGAAACTATAGGAGCTAGGGAGATTTGGTTGATAAAAACATGTGCCTTTTTTTAGAAAAACCAGAAGATTTTATATTTACATTTGTGGTTCCAAATTATATTAGGCATATCCAACTTTGTCTCTTGTTTTTGGTTCAAACATTTTCCACTTTACTTCACATACAAAACATAACAAGAACTATGTATAAATGCAACCAAATGTAATTATACAATAGTTGCAGGATGGATCATCAGACTGCATACTAGCCAGATACCATTTCATGGTTCCTACTAAGTCATGACTACAGCCTCTTAACAACGAATGCCAGTTCAGTTAAGCCGTGCCATAAAGAGTTAAACATACGACTAAATTAAACATACCATAGGATAGAACTCTGGGTCACAATAAAGCATTCGAATAAAACACGTGAGTAATTTAAAGAAGCCTCGTCCTTTTTAAGCTGTTTTTTTTTTTTCTGTTTCTTGACGTTACTAGTGGGGCTCTTTTTCTCAATGTGATCTGGAATCAAATGGTGTCTATCATTACCTTAGGAGATGTGAACAAACGGGTCTTCTCCTCCTCCTCCATATTCCGACAGTCTGCACCTCCACCGCCACCACCATTACTATTACTATTATCATTATTACACATTGTGTATTTTTACCTTACAAATAACTCGGAAATAACAACAATTATTCATGCTTTATTTCAAGATCAAACTCTCAAATCTATTTTTAATTAACCACTTATTATTTGATCAAAATATCACTTACACATAAGAATGTTAACTTCACATACAACATATTCTTACATGTGGTTTTTCTTTTATACGGTTTGTTCTCTCTTAATAGCTTGTTACCAAAGGGATTCTACTATTCTAGACTAGCTATTAGTATGTAATAATAGTTAAGCTTTCTAGTCCACTAATGTGTGAAATAGCAGTTTTAACCAAAAAAATAAATAAAAATAATTAAAAGAAATTAAGATGTCATTATTTTTAAATTTAAATGTATTTCTTAAAAAGTTGGATTTATTTTATTTGTGTATAAAACTAACAATGAGATCGCGGTTCAAATAAATAAATTAATAAAGTAAAACTTACAATGTTTCGGAAATTGTAATAATTGTTGTATCTTTTATGTAGTTGTTGACTCCTTTTGTTAAATTTTTAAATAAATTTGCCTAAATAACTATGAATATAAACCAATTTTTTTAACATTCCAATACAATATTTTCTTAGTATAAAATAAACCAGTTTATTTTATATTCATTGGTAGAAAATATTCCATAAGTTCATGTTATATTTAGGCTATGTAATCATATCTTATATTTTCAAGTAACAATATTCTATGAATACAAAGTGCTTTTAAAGTTAAGCTTGATCTCTCATTCTCTCTTAAATTGCGAGAGGTCAAGTCTTACGTCAGACCAAATAAAAACTGCCTAATAAAAAAAATATATTCTATGAATTATCTTGAGCATTTAATGATCATTAATGCCATTATAATAAGTATCGCTACTTTTTTCGATACTTGGTAACAATTTAAGCGACACTAATAATAACTTTTACACCGTTAATGGATTAATATTTAAAATACCATCCGTTCCAAAAAAGTAAAAATATTATCAATATTTGATGTTTTTAAAAATTTGTATTTAATTAATTGACTCAAATATGTCAATATTTGGGGGGGGGAGATTATTATTACTACTATTACTATTCTTATATAATATTGACCCGGTTAAAATAATATAGTCCGGCTAAAATGTTTAACTTTGGACAGTATAGTAACATAAATACAAGAAAATCGTTTTTAAAAAAAAAACTAATAATACATTAAATGAATATAGAAAAAGTGCCCCCTTTAATTTGGTCAGTTTTCACTTAAACCCTGAAATGGGTTTATAAATAAACGAAATTTGCTTTGCTCCGATACAAAACCCTCTTCTTCTTCTTCTACTTCCCTTCAGTCTGATTTCATCATCAATATTAATGCTTCTTGTTCTTCAGGTTGTGTTGTAAACTCATCATCATCATCAACAGAGGAGGAGTTGAGTTGGGTTTTCTTTTGTTTGTTCAACAAACAAACAATCAATTCACATCGACCATCATCATCATCATCACTCACTGGTATATGCTTCTTCAGTTTCTTTCTTGCTTTCTTTCTTAATTGCTGCTGATGCTGCTGTTTATCATTTCATTCTAATCTAATGTACTAGAAGATGATTCTTGTTTTACATTCCTTCAATTTATCTATGCACACCAACTGTTTGTTTTATTTACTCAACCAAACTTTCTTTTTTTTTTTTTTTGCTAATTTTATTTCATTTATCAGAAAAGGGTTTTTTTTTATTTGCCAAATCTTTTCATCACCCATACATTTTACCATATAAAATGTTTAACTTTTAGGCTTATAATGTTTTAATATGCAGAATTTTAAGAGAAAAGAGTCATGGCTCGGGATTCCGGTTGGGATAGTGAAACTGTGGTTGACCTTTCTAAACATTTTTCAAAAAACTTACATACATGTTTCCAAACCGCTGTCAAAAAGATCAGTGACAGTGGTTACAGCAAGGAGAACGCTGAGGACACCGTTTTGAAATGTGGTCCTTTTTATGGCCTTAAAGACATGGTCTCATGTATAGTGGACCGTGCTTTCGATTCTCTTGAAAGGAGAAGATGTCATACATGGTATACGTTTAAAGATATCAATAGCTTGGTGGAGTATATGATGCTGGAGATGGTGACTATAGTAAGATATGTTAAACCGTATCTATCTGTTCATGAAGCAATGTGGACTCTTTTGATTTGTGATTTGAATATACTTATTGCAAGTGTGGCTGAAATTGATCTTAAGAAGTTCTTGGTACGTGATTTTAAGCCCGCTCAACAAGGGCCAACATCTTCAAAACACCAAATTGAAATGGAAATCCCATCTCAAGATCAAGAATCCATACCCGTAAATGTTTCTAAGCCTGAGATAAGTGAGGAAAAATGCCAATGCTGTAAAAAATGGTGCTCTCCGAACAAAAGAGACGCTCATCGACATAAAGCATTTTCTTTTGAAAAGAAACTTATGGGACAAATGTCAAAAAAGGCCCTAAAGGAAAAGTTTGCTAGCTTGGGGAATCTGTGTTTAGACAATCAGCAGTCACCATCCGGGCCGTCTTCTGTAAGCAAGAAAGACCTGAAATTGCCAAAAGTCACGGCACCAAAGCCCGAAGGAGTCCCACCTGAACCTTGTAAAATTGCCGATTATTATTTGGCGGGAATCCCGTTTGATGAGTCGAAGGGCGTGCATGTGCCACAAGATGACAAAGATAAAATCATACTGGCTGCACTTGGTCGACTTCAATCATTGCAGAAAGAAGTTAAAAGTTGGGAAGATTGGGCCAGTTTGAAGGTGATGCAAGTAGCTAAGAGGCTTAGTCAAGACGGGCCCGAAATAAAAAGACTGAAAGCAGAAAAGGCGGACGCACAAAATTCAAAGAAAGATGAAGAGAGTACAAACAAGAAGCTCTCAGAATTGACAGCTGCGCTGACTGATACTGACTGCCAGTTTAAGATGTCTAATTCAACCATTGCTAGGCTGGAGTCTGAAAATTCAGCCTTGAAACGTGAGAAGGAAATAGCCGAAAAACAAACCCTGATTGAAGCTAAAAGTTTGGAGGAAGCTCTGTGTAAAGAGCGGGAAGCTTTGAAGAAGTTTGAATTGTTTGGGTCTGAAAAGAACTTACTGGAGGAGGATCTTAAATCACTGAAACGGGAAGTGGGTCCGAAGCAACAGGCGCTTGAGAAGGCTAAACATCTTCTTAAAGAGACCGAGGTACATCTGTTTGTTCCTACCGCTTAACTTGATGAATAAGATGTTAAACTAACTCAAATTGGGTATTTTCAGGCAAGATTAGCAAGGGAAGAACAAGAAGCAGGTAAGCTTCATGAACAGGCTGAAGCAATAAGAAATGAAAGAGAACGCCTACAGGCATTGGCAGATGCAGGTGATGATAGGGCTATAAAAAGGGTTGGAAAAGAGTTGAAAGAATTTGAAACTGAGATCAAAAGAATTCAGTATGAGATTGCTGCACTGAACTTAGAAGCAGAAACCAAGAAAATTGCAGTGTTAACAGGCATGAGCTGGCAGCTTTCTGAAGGGATGTCACCGTCTGAATGTTCTAGAAGCAGTTTCACAAATCACGAGTGTGTGATGTGTTTAACTGAGGAAACAAGTGTGCTTTTTGTTCCATGTGGGCATCAAGTTTTGTGTGGTGAATGCAATCTGGTCCATGAAGATAATGGAATGAAGGAATGTCCATCTTGCAGGACTCCAATTCAGAAGAGGATCAACTGCTTGTTTGCTGCTAAAACCATGAAGATTTAATGCTAATGATTGACTTGTTTTGAGTGTTGGTTATGTTGCTTCTTTTGGCAAGAGGGTGGTGTTATGGCACACCTTAAAGAAATAGATAGACAGTTGGTTTAGGGGTATAGCAGACAGAGGTTAACTACTGCCTTATAAAGATAGCTAACAGAAACCTGTACATTTAGAACTTGGTTATTATATGAAGTTGTTTTATTGCCCCTAAGATTTTGTTTATGTTTAATCGCTTGTCTCTTTTACATCTAAAATTGTTTATTGATGATCAGTGTATGAAACTTATCGTGGTTTGTTATCCAGTTCTTCAACCTAAAAGACCGAAAAACATTATTCTTGGCAAAAAGGTTTAGCGAAGTGAACAGTGGCACTCTTCCGATTGGAGTCCTGCAAGAAACGCATTCTTCTAATGGATCACACTGCATATCATGTTTCTGAGAACTTGGGACTGTTTAGTAACTTCAGAAGGCTGCAAATTTCTTGGTTAAGTTCAGTGCAGATCTCATACTAGGAAATAGCAAAACCACTTGTGGGATAAAGCAAAAACAGATTTTAAGAGATCTCCCAAGATATATATTATTTGGCACTAAAAATTAACTTAAAATGCAAAATAGCATTTGCAGTAAAAATCATCAAGCATTCAAGCCTGTTTAAACAGACTCACTGTAGAAATATAGTCCTTGGCTAACTGTAACGTTAAAATGATTAAATTTTCAAATCTTGTAAAAAGATAGTCATTGGTACCAGTGTTTGACTGTGACAATTCAAAAATTAGCCGTTGGGATGATTAAATTTTCAAATCCTTTGAAAGAAAAATAGCCGTTGGCTACCAACGTTTGAATGCGAGGATACGATGATTAAAGTCTAAAATCTATTTTTTTTTTTAAATAGCCATTGGCCATCAATCTTTGACCATGACATTATGAAATTTATTTTTTCGAATCCAGTTGTGAAATGGCCGTTGGATATCGTTCTTCAACAGTGAAATTATGGTAATTAACTTCTGGCTACACTGGGACATTATGACAATTAAAATTTCAAATAGGCTTTACAAATATAGCCATTGCTATCAGCGTTCGAATACGACATTATGATGATTAAATTTTCAAATTGACATCTGGACTAAATGCCATCTAACATTTCAGCTATTTTACCATCTTTAAATACCACAGTACTAGATGTGATCAATCGCATTTAAAACAAGACTCGCTACTGCACCACCTCCCTCTTTCTCTAAACACAATTATTTTAAAAGCAATAGTTAGACGATGCCTGCTCTTCCGCTGCACAGCCAGTCAACCACAGAATCACACTGCACTACTACTTGCTTTTGCAGTCACCGTCCGCCCCATGAGTCCACCACTGGCCCATTGCTGCTTCTCACTGTCACTGGCATGCCGAATCCTTCTGGGGCAGGGGTGACTGCAGAGGCAAGTGGCGGTGCGGTGCAGTTCAGGGGTGGACTTGTTGTGCAGTGGAGGGCATGCATTGCACGTATGTAATGGGATTTGATTACCTCACCCGATGCGCTTTATCTGCCTTATTCTAAACATAATTTTGGCACTCTTTCTGGCTTTACCGCTTCCTAATGAGCCGTATCCTCTTGTGTATTTATTGTGATGTTTTTCTTGACAAAAATAAGACATGATGGATGATCACATTGTTTCATGGAGCAGAGGAGGTCAAAGCTTTGTCATGCAGCTCGGTGCTTAATATGTAAGTCTCATTTGTAATTTTGTATATGATTTCATAGAATCAATTAGTTAGATTGTTACCTTATTTATTATTGCAACAAGTTGGAGAATCCGCGTGTTGCAGGGGTTTGAACTTAACTCGTAAAGGAAGTCCAACGCTTACGTCAAAACCCGAAAGGATTCAAACCCTCTCGGTGTAGGTGCTTCAAACCGGTGGGGTTGTGCGCTAACCCAGTTGGTATTGGTTACGTTCGTTATAGTATTGTCAAAAAATGTTTTGTGGCCAAAGTTGAAGTGCTAAAAGTCTTGGGCGAAAAGTGTAAATGTATGAAAGTTTGTTAAAGTTTGTAGGAACAAGTAAATAAATTTTGTGACCAAAATTAATTAATATATATTAAAGAGCAAGTAGGATCAAAGTTTTAAATTTCCAACTTTGGCCACCAAAACTTTTCAACTTGCAGTTTAAAGTTTTTGTGACCAAAGTTGGAAGCTTCAAACTTCCACACTTGCCTTTTAATATATATTTATATTTAATTTATTGTAATTTGTTCCATCTCTTGTATATAATTGGTACTAGCTTGTTAAAGGATTGAATATTCTTCTTGTGATCATCAATTTATAAACACCATTTATAGTTAAATAGTATGAGTTATAAACTTAAAACCAAAATGCAAAGAATAAAGCTAGGGTGAATGGATGATGATTTTGATGCGGTCTAACAAAGTTTACGGCCTTTTGTGTTCAGTTTTAGTCGTTGGTCTTTTGTTAATCGTGTTCTTAGAAATATTAACAACTACACCATATAATATAATTGGTTTAAAAAAACAAAAAGATTAGGCAACTGAAGTTTGTGTTCGTCATTGTCTCCTTATTGTGCTTGTTTGAACTTTACAAACAATACACCAAAATATATATTTTTATGTCATTATAATGTGTATGTTTAAAACATAGAATATTTTAGCTTAGAGAATGTCATAAAACTTCTACCTAGAAAATAACTACAATGTAAATATATATATCGGGTGTACGCACTATCTAGCTAGATTGTGAACGAACGGGTTTGATTTTTGTGGTGTTAATAATGGCCAAACTCGAAGCAAGTTTCCCGTTCCTCATCTTCCTTCTCGTCTCATTCACCATCGTCAACGTTTCATATGTAAGCAAGTTTTTTTTTTCTTTTTGGTTATATGTCAATTTCCTTAAATAAAAGATTCATGAAACTAAATTAGGTGGTGAAATTTATTATACTTATGTAAATTACATGGATTGCTCTTGTGATTAAAGTATACATGTCTTTTTTTATGTGCTTTACTAATAGAGTTATAATCTGAATTTGCTGAAATTATTGTTACACAAATATTTATGTGCTTTACTTGTTTTTCAGATTTTATAGATATCTTTATTTGAAAACTTGTTATGGTTTCATGTATCATTTAGTTGTTCTAACAAGAACAATAACAAGTTTTTTTTTTTTTTATCATGTGTGTTGTTTATGGTATAATAATTGTATATGCATATAATTACATGTTCTTTTTGTTTTGAATTGGATTAGGCGAGAGGAGAAGGATCTTTAACGCGAGCTCGTAAGTATTCATTCTCAATGTAAGAAATTGTTTTTAACTAAGGTTCATCGGAATTAGATCTAAAATTAAGATGATATGGATTATACAGAATGCCCGCATGCATGTGAAATTCGTTGTTCTAAAACGCATCATCGTGGAAATTGTCTGGATACATGTAACAGTTGTTTTCGAGCATGCTTATGCGTTCCTTCAGGCGTTGTTGGGCATAAAGATGAATGTCCTTGTTACAGAGACCGAAAAACACGAGATGGTAAACCAAAATGCCCATAACCCATTTTAGGGTCATTGTGGTTTAAGATGATATCCAATAAATCTCTTTTGTTTATTAGCACATTTCAAGCTATTCTCGTAGTTGTTGTCTTTATGATTACCACATTGTTCACAAATAATTGTTTTTATATATGCGGTATAAAGCTAAGATGAATGAGATATCAATATTCGAAGTTGTTGTCTTTATGATTACCACATTGTTCACAAATAATTGTTTTTATATACGGTATAAAGCTAAGATGAATGAGATTTCAATATTCGAAGTTGTGTGGTTAGAAAAACGGCCTGTGACAGTGTGCATGAACCATTCCGGTCAATGGTCTTCAACTAATGTCAATATGTCATTATGTAGATGATGCCTTGTAGGACCAAGTATAATTGTGTTTACTACACATTAATCTTAGAAGAACATTTGAGTAAAAAATGAACACTAAAGTCCATCATCATACATACCAATAATATCCTCATCTTTACTAATAGTGACTCAATAATATTAAATGTTGTCAAATGAATTTCAATGAAGAAGTTGATAGATATAGCTCAAGTTCACACCAAAAGCAAAAAAAAAAATTACTTAAAACTTAGTACTAAAATTGGTTGAAGCCCTTTCTTCAATAAAGAAGATGGGTCTCTCCAGAAATAGTGAAGGCCACTTAGCGCAACAAACACACAGTATTCTTTAGTAAAAGGCGAAAGAATAGTTCGCTTTGTGCTCACTGCATGGCTGCATGCCTTTCAACCCCTAACCAGCTTGCTTTAAATAGGCAGTTTCACTCCTATGCTTTCTCTAACTAAGCGATGTGGGATGGATGATATCCTTTTTGTAAGGTTTCATATAATCTCTCTGTCCTTGAGCAAAATACAAACTTCAGGAATAATTTTTAAGTTTGTTTATGTTCTTTCATCTTGAATTTCAAGCTTGTATCAACATGTAGTCTTCTAAAACATTATTTTGGGATAATTATGTTTGTCTAATGTTTGGGATTTAAGAATGTTGGTTTTCACCTTTCAAATTTATGTCTTTTTGTGTACTCGTTTGTGTTTGTTCGTGTTCCTTTATGTTAATCTGAGTTCGTTTATATTTCTCTTGGTTCATTTGTGTGGGGTTGTGTTCGTTTATATAAACACGAATAGATGCATTTCCTTGACGAAAACGAACATGAAATTTTGCTCGGTTTTGCGTTCGTGAACCATCCGTCTAATAAAAAGCTTAACGAACCGTTCGGTTCAATTCGTTTTTGTTGACAGCCCTAGGCTTGATTTAATGAAAATTACAAAACTGCTACTGTAGTGTTAAAAAAATCAATGAGTTTGGTTTGTTCTATGCATTTTTAAACAGAGAAGCAAAGCAAGCAGAAATAAATTTAGACAAAAATATTAGGCAGAGGCCGCGCGAACGCTGGCCTCCAATGCCACAAATTATGACGTAGGCTCAACCACTTGGGCCAACCTTAGGCAGGCACCCCTCCGAATGTGCAATGGAGGTCACCAACCTAGGCCATGGGCCTTCTAGATCGCCCATTGACCCAGTCCAGGTAAGTGAGTAATCCGCTGGCCTCTTATGTTTTTTATATGCCACCACTTACCCATGGTTTTTCTGTCCAAAGATGTGGGAAACCCTCAAATTGTTACTTCTGCTGCCTCTTCAGTTCTCACAAACATTACTCTCTCAACATAATTATCAGTCACTCCACTATCCTGGTGTTTATAAATAAAGAAAGTGATTTGGTTAAGGTTTTGAACCTTGACCAAACCAAAAACATGCGTTTTGAACCCAGTAACATTTAGTTAAACCGTGCAGTATCGTCTCTAACCTCACCGCAATTGTGACTGTTATATCATAATATTGAGAGATGTCACTCTTGAGTGATAGCATATTTCTGAGTTCATTGTTCCAATCTTCAACTTCTTCCTGGATTAGCAAACCTTCATAATATGTCTTATTAATATGTCATGAGTCTTCACACGTATCTATGGTTTAACCATGAAGCATTATCGCTCTTTCATTAAGGAACCGTCAACCGTGCATTTATAACCCCATAGCTGGACTCAGGGGTGTTCACTGGCTTAAAGTAATATCATTAACGGTAGTTTGTAGCAAACTCTTGTGAACAACATAAATTTTAATGTTTTAAACGGTTATACAATCTTTAAGAACTACATACAACCTTGCAATAATCAAGAACAATGATACTATTTGATCATCACACTTGGTAAAGGTATAAAAAGGTATGTAAAAATGAAGTATTTAACAGTGCCAACTCTTAACACGCATTAGCGTTTTCTACTGCATCTTGACAATTGATACGATCAACCTATAATATAATAGTAAAATGCAAGTACTTATACAATCTTTTATTAATATTTAAAAGAATATAAGATTAATATTTATAACAACTTATGTTATGTTCAACCAACAGGAAAGAAAAAAAAAAAAAGTTGTGATCTATCTAGGATTGTGCTGTAGAACAAGTTTGCTGGAATCCCACAGCACTCTCTTCACACCAGTAATTTGTTCAGAATGGCCAAACGACGTGCCAGTCGCATCACACGGGTGTGGAAGGTTTGCCCGCTTATCCACCTTAAGATAAGTAACATCCACAACACACAACCCAGATTCATCAAGGTTGGTGCCACACCATGAGCCGCTTGCTTGGTGCACACAGCCCTTACCAATCTCCTCTCCTTGACCATCTGTAAGCCCCACCATTTGCCCTGGCTCATGAGTCCCTTGGAGTTGGGTAGTAGAGGGGGTCGGGTCAAAGAACTCGTCAAGGCCCTCAGGGTCAGCATCGGTTCCTGAGCCACCTTGTTTGTCATTGTTGTCGCCCCCAGAAGGTGCACGGATGTCCTTAGCAGCTGCACGTGCTAGTTTGGCTTTACGGTTGTTCAACCTGTTGACAACAATCATGTAAGAAACAACAGTTAAACAAATTAAGGTAACTTATAATGCAAAGTCTAAAAAATTATGCGTTACTATGAACACAAGAATATGCATATTTACCAATTCTTCAGCTGTGAGGCAGATATCTCAGAACCCTGCAAAATCAAATTAGGAAACTTCAACTGTTACTTCAGAAAAATGCTAAGGCTTTTTTCCCTTGTTAAAAAATGTAAATCGTTGCATACATGAAGACTAATTTTTACAGCCCAAAATTGCACTGAGGCCGATTTTCTCTGCATATCAGGCTCGTTCTGTAATGCCTGTTCGATCATGCTTATTTGCGTGTGATTCATTATGTTGCGTTTCCTTTTTCTAAACTGCTTTTCATCACTCTGCACATTTTCAAAACTCAGATCTCATCATGGTTGTTGGAAAAATCCAAATATTTTTATTTTTTTCAACCAAATTCTTTACCCGCATGGTGTTTGGATCCAATCCATTGGTTTCAACATTTTGAGCATCTCCATCACTCTCGTGAACACCCCTAGCATTGTAAATTTGAGGGACATCTGTCCTCTGATTTTCATTTCCATGGATATTTAGCTGGTTTGCTTCTTCCAAAGGCGAATTGTCATACAGGCCCTTGTTCCCACATGCATCTGGAGACTCTTGACCTCCATTGGCGTCCTACACAATGAAGGCTAGATTTTATTACATTCACCGTCTGAACTAAATGCGACAATTGTTACAAACATTAAAACTCGACAAAAATTAAAGACAAGTGATGAAGACTTTACTGTAACTCGGTCGATACTAAATTCCTGAGTAATTAGTGGCTCCAACTGTGTAATGAAAACCCTATAGAAACCAAATATATATGAAATGCAAATAGGTTGATTTAAGTTGAAATGGATTGTGACGACCAAATAACTAATAATTTATGTAAGCCACAAGCTACAAAAGAAAATTTCAATTTACCTAAACAGCTCTAAATCATCTTGATTTAGGAATGCAGGAATTAAAGATTCTGCATGAATGAACAGAGAACCTGCACACATAAAGAATTTTTATCATGTAAAGCAAATATATATGTTTTTAATAAACTAGAAGAGCTATTGAAAGGATTGATACGCAGGTTCTGGGTAATGATAGCCGCTCGTTCAGTTCTAGAATCATCTGGAACTCCATATGGTAAATTAGGAAGTTCCTTTTGTAAGCACTGCAGGAATATGTTAAGGAAGAGATCCTTCTCCTCTGAAAAAGAAAAAAAAGGTTTTGTTAAGAACACACACTGGATACCAAGTAAAGTGGTACAGGTCAACACAGATTCAAGTTGAAAGGGTTGACCAGCAAACATTTTTCAGTATATTTTATCCAGCTTTTATAAATAGTTAGCATGTTAAACACAATTACAAAAAAAATGCTATTACAATAACAATCTAACTTTATAAAAACGATTTAGTAGGCTGTAAGCTTTGGATAACTAGGAATCAGCTTGACCGGTTTCAGCATCTGCTAAACCTATCTATATGACCCGTTAGCATAAAACAACCACCCAAATCAACCCATTCACGGAAGTATGGACCAAAAGTGTAGGCATTATGATAAGAACCGAATTGGAAGGATCAATGGAATAGCTATAAAGATGGGATTCCAAAACGACCCTCTCAATATGACAATTATATCCTAGCTTAATTTAAGCAATTATCCCAAATTATCTCCAAGTCTAATTTCAGCAACTATTTCAAAGGCTAAAATAAAGGGAAAGCTTTCAGTAATCCATAAGAATAAATAGACCTATAGTCATCTCTTTTTCTTTGTCTGAGTATTTTGATTATTGTGTTCTAGTGTTTGGAGATCTGCCTATCTCGAATCAGGCCAACAATCCCTTGTTTTTCATATTTCAGTTAATCTAATTTTCCAGTTTCTATCACATTACTTATATCCCATGCAAAAAAAAAGGTTAACGTATTCACCTTTACATAGATCAGGAATAAAACAAGTGAGGTTTGCCACGACTTTAACCAGTAAAGACGTTCTTTGAAATGCATAAGAAGATCGAGGAACACGGCATGCATTGAAAGTGGATTCCGGAACATCTGATGATGTAAGCACACCCAAAACCCATCCAGATGCTGCTAAAGAATCAAAATCGAGAGTAGCATCTTCTTCAGAGGGCCTAGATTCAGAAGAGCACCAACTAGACAAGAAATCCGCATGTGGTTGCAAAAATATAGTGGTCAAAACTTCAGTCTGCAAAGAATAAGGGCAATAAACGAATTGTGGACCAAAATATGAATCAAATTAACATCTAGTTGTAAAAAGCTTACAAAATTCAGGGTGATGTAAGATCTAAAATTAGAATCATCAGAAAGAATATCTGTCAATCGCATTGCATTGAGTTGCAGAAGTCCCCTTGGATAAATTTTGTCTGAGGAAGCAGCAAGCCCATTCAGATCTCCCCCAAACATGGTCCTCAGCAATTCAAGAACCTATTAATATTCGTGACATTCGTCAGTAAAATAGTGAGCACATAATGCATGGAACCTTGATACGAGACTACAAAAAGGTATAAGGGCAACTAGTTGCTAGATAAATAAACTTTAATATTCATATATATGAATGGGACCTGGGATACAGTAGACTTTGCTAAATCCAAACCCTTGGTAGTGCTGGCAGCCGCATCCAAGAAAGAGACACTTTCTACTTCACAAAGATGCAGCAGCTGCATAAAGAGTAATGGTATATATTAACGAAACGATTAATATATAAACACAGGTGAAATCCATAAAGCAAGGTTATAAAAAGATCTTACAATCGATAAGATTTTCGATTTCAGCCTAGAAACCACAGCCATTAGATAAGAGTCTTCAAAAAATGGCAATTTCATGATGTCATGAGCCAATAAAAGAATTCCACCTTCTTCGCATAGATCCTGAAGAAAACAACAGCATCACATATGTATTCCAACATAACAAGAACCTAAAAGGGGATACTTGTAGCAGTTTTATACGAATAGAAATACATATTTAATTAATAGAAAACCTTATTCTTAACGAGACGTTCCCTAAAGAACCTTTGTTGGCAAAGCGACTGAAGAAACTGTAGAGATGCCTCACAGTGCTGGCACAGACGGTTGACTTCAGTAAGATCTGACTGCATTCCAGTCAGCCTCACTTGAAGAAATTGAATGTCTCTATGAACAGCAGAAAATGCTCCAAACACAAATATATCAACCTGTCACACAATTGTTAACCATAGCTTTAGAAGACTTTTTCAACAGAACAGCTTATTGCTTGACCCGTATACTTTAAAGACGTATTCTACATTAACATGTCACCTTAGGGTGTTGAAGCAGAACCTGTGCGAGCTCGTTCCATTGTGAAGAAACAAATGCTGTTAACAGATATAGACTGCAGGTCAACAGTGCTGAATGCAGTAGAACCAGCTGACTTTCCTGAGTCAACAAAGGCATGTCAATGCAGAACAACAAAATATATATATATATATATATAATTCTTCGCCAAAATTACGTAAACGATAGAACTACATTAACCTGTGTAAATCCACTAAGAACCAGCATGACAAAAAAAATCAAATCAAACATCTGTTCAGATATTTTCACATCCTCAAGCAAAACCTGTACCGCGTAAAACAGTCAATAAACGAAAACTAAACTAACATAAAAAATAAATAAATAAATAAACTGCATTCACCTGCTCAAGTCTGGAATTGCGCGGCGCAAGATCACACAAGGCATGCAAAAGTCTAATCCCAGCTAACAAATATCTGAAAAGCTCTTGGTCTCGTTTGGATTCGAGAAGCTTTGCGATTAGGTGGTACGTCAAATGTCGTGCTAGGGTTTCCAAATTAATCTGAAATATCAATATTAATCGACGCAAAAACTTAGCAAAAGATAATAAGATGCAACGAAAAACCACCGAACCTGTTTGGATGATCCATTACTGGTAGTCCAGTGAATATTATTATTATTATTATTAAGAGCATCCCTAATTAAGTTAGTAAGCTCCTGAGAAGTGAATGCATGTAATTCTTTGACAGCTGAAACCAAATCAATAGGCTGCTGCTGCATACAAAATCAATATAATTATAATAAGATGAATTTTAGCAGCATCAAATTGTGACTCACTTGTATATCATCTCCATTTGCAGGCCTCATTAGCATCAACCAGAGTTAGAGTTATATATATATATACAAGTCAAACAAACCCTAAGGTGGAAAAATTAGAAGTAAAGGTGTGAATAATAATAATAATAAAAATAATAATTGGAAAGATAAGAGAATGAAAGGTTGAAGTAAATACCTGCTGCAATGATAATGATAATTGTAATTGCAGCTGGGGATGAGAAATTGAGGAGATGGCTTTTGAGGCTAAATATGTTGATGAATCAAATGCTAAACAATAATAATAATAAAATAATATCCCGAAGGAAGAGTGTAGATGATGATGTCGGCCGTCTTCACTGACTTGACTGACTGACTGACTACAGATACATAAATAGATAATAGATAGATAGATATTGATTGATAATCGTTGGAAAGTCTAGTAGTAGTAGTTATTATTATTATTATTATTATTATAGGAGATTAGGAGGGGAGACGTGCGGAATGAATGAATGAATGAATGAATGAATATCGTGTCTTCTCGAAGAAAATGTTACATTGGGAAGAAATTATATGTTATTTTACCATATATTATGTGTGTAATCTAATGTAATATTATTTTATATGATAGTAGAAATTTAAAGTTATAAATATTTTCAACTAATTTACATGATAGTTATTGTGAATCACCTTCCTATTTTTTTGTGATTATTTTTTTGGGTTTTGAGTTCGTTCCGTTTTCAAATTTTAATGTAAATTGAAAAAAGAATTCTTTTATTCACAAAATAGCATCACCCTAAATAGTATAAAAGTTCAAACATCATAGGATATTATGATGTAATAATGTTTAAATGTCCCAAAACAATCTATAAAACATAATATTTCAAATACAAAAGACTCATGTATTATTAAAAAAAATAAATGTTCGTGTTGTTTTCTGGTTTTGTTTTGAGCGGGTCAATTGTACGGGTTTTTTGTTCAGAAAAAATGACCCAGTAACCAAACCATTCAAGGCTCGGGTTTGTTAGGTTTGGGTTTTCAAGTATTAATTTGGGTTCAATGGCTTTAGTATTTGGGTACGATTAAAAAACACACCCCTAGTGCTATTCTCAACATTCATTATTTGTTTCTTATAGATTCTAAAGCATGTAGTACAAGTGGGTTATGTATAACCCCTTTGCAATGTTTTATCTATTTTGCCTGCTACATGTCACTATAGTAATTGATCTTAATTTTGTTTCCATGGTCTTTTTTTTCTTTGTACGGTTATAAAATTATGAACAATGGAGGATTACCAATAAAGATTGATTGAAAATGAAGAAAAATTGGAAGAATTATATGATTGAAATTGAAGATGAAATTGATGCGCCAACTTCGAGCACGGGGACATTTATAGATAGAGGTTGTGTGGCTACTCATGAACATCTTATGGAAGATTATTTCATTGACGATTGTCAATAAGGTGCAGACATTTTCAGAACGAGGTTCCGGATACGAGAATAATTACTTTTACCAACTGTTGATGACATGGATACAGAATGCTCATTTTTAGTGTAACTCGTGGAACAAGCTTTTAGTGTTCTCAAAAGTTGTTTGAGTTATACTTCAAGACCCTAATGCAACCAAAGCATCATTGAAGTTAGAAAAAACATGTCTTTCAATTAGTCGCTTCAGTTTCTCATGTTTCCCAATGTGTGTTTATTAACTCAACTTACATCCATTCACTAAACTGCACTTGAAGTATATTAACCCTTATCATCATCAAAACTGGCATAATTAAATAAAGTTTTCGATCTAAATAAGGCCCTACATATAACCATAGTATTTCATGAATTTCTATCCGAAAGCAAGATGTTACGTGGGAACCTGAAGAAGAGATGTCATATCAATGTTTCCGGGTGTAACATCTCGGATTTTTCGAACCCGTATTCGTGTACGTTTAACCCGAACCGGGAACAATTTTTAGATCGTTAATAATAATCAAAATCAAATATTTATGAGTAATCAAGTTTTCTTATGTTCACCTTAGGCCCTCATACTTTAGATAATTTTTAATTCTTGTTTATTGCATAAAAGGTTCAATAAGTGACCAAACAACAAACTTTTAGGACCAAATTGTAATAAAATGAAAATCCTCCCCCTAGGTGGCCAGAGCGCCGCGTGGCCAGCCCATCCTTCACCATCGCGCGGTGCCTTGGGGACTCTACACAGATCGTTTAAACTTTATTCTTTCCTAGGTCGTTTTTAGCATCCAAATCGCTTATTTTTGGCATAAATCGAGTAAATTAAAGTCCAAGAAAAGGAATATAACTAAAATACATGTCCATATACATAACCCCTTGATCGAGCACGAAATCTTCAGCTTATTTCATTGATTTGGTCATTAAAACTCGATTCGGTTTCTTAAATGAGTAAATGTACTAAATATGGTTCGTTTTTGCTTATTCTATATAAACAACACATGATTCTCCTGTCACAAACTTTCAAAAACCCTAAGAGACTCCTCTCAGCCGTCACCCCTCTCTGATCCTCATAAGACTTCTCGGTTTTTGATCTAATATTGAAGATACACTCATAAGCGATTGACTTTGCATACGTGTGGACCTTTGACTCATCGTTTCTCTTAATTCTTTCACCTTTCGGGTAAGTTGTAAACTAAGAAATCGTTCATATATATTCCCTAGTCAATAACCTTCAATCAGTTTCGATGGTTGAAGTGTGTTGACTGGTCAATTCGCTTAAAATCCGTTAAATGGCAAAACAGTCAACAAGTTTGACTTTATGTTTTCTCATACTTCTGGTCGGATTCAACGTTCAGTCCAGAATACTTTTATTCTCGTAACAAAATTTTAAGGCTACTGACCAAAACCCGACTATCGACTCGCTGTTCGGATTCTGGTCAGTATCAGCTCGCTTAAATCTTTAATTTAACATAACCGAAGTTCTAGATGTCCGTTTGGATTGATTCCAGCAGCATTAAGTTCTTTTTTACTTATATTATCATATCTCAAAGTTCAGGTCTGATTGTAATCTCGTTCGATACGCTAGCGGACGACTCATTTAAATCGTAGTTCGTTTATCATATTTATTAATCGCTTGCCTTTCATCTAAGGTGAGTTTTATCATCCCCTATTTTACTAAGTTTTCTAAACTTTTTGGGAACATATGCGTATTTCATAATATATATATATATATATATATATCAAAAATAGCAAACGTGTAATTGTGTGTGATTGAGCAAATATACTTGTTATGTGTTTACTTGTTTATGTGCACATTCGAATTCAGAGAGGTCCAACATGTCCCCTTGTATAGGGTTCTCATTACTATTTACCCGCGCCCGATTCGCTTGGCAATGGTTTAATTGACACCTTACTTGTTCATGGTTTGATTTCATTACCGCATTTATTACGTTTTGCTTAATTCTTTTATTTGTTATATTGATGTTATTTTTAGTGTCAAAAACTGGTGATAAACTCACTCAACATGTGTTGTTGACAAACTCTGTTTTCTACGCATATGCAGGTTGCCATCGAATTGAAGTTTGAAGTATGGACATTTAGAAAGGCCTTAGGATTTAATATAGACAATTATTATTTAAGACTTGTTTGGTTTATCTGTTTTAAATTATTCATTTGTGTTTGGAATGGTTATGCACTGTATTTGGAAATAATTAACTTAATAGATATTATCATATTTTGTTTATGATGGTATCTTCGAGCTGTGAGCAATCGGATCACGCCGCGGCATTTCCGCCTTAGGTTGGGGTGTGACACCGGGGGGGGGGGGGGGTTAAAAGTCCAGGATGGGTCTTCAGAGAGACATGTAGATGCATCGGAAGAGTGACATGTAGATGCATCCATGAACAGATCTACTCTACGACGCTATGAGCGGAAATCATAACGAAGTGAAAATACTCGAAAACGTTTCTTTAATCTCCCAACTATATCATTGATAGCAAATGTATTACAAGATATGTGACAATGTAAGTCCAAATTACAACATGGATCACTCCACCAACTGGTCAGGAGCATCAACTATCACAAATGATTCACAACCCTATTTATAGGCACACATGAGAACTTATGCGGCGCATATGTTATGCGGCGCATAACTTATGCGTCGTGTAACTTATACGCCGCATAAGTGTTTCTTGTGTATTTGACATTTAAGTGCACAATCTCTAACATCACATGTTATCAAGACCTAACCAACACAAGACACAAAGTACTAGACATTTCATGTTCCTACAGACTCCCCCTTGGATAGTACTTGTCTTGTGGCATCCAAGCAAATACTCTTTTCGAGTTTCAACAACCTCCCCCTTTGATATTGCTTAGATTTAGGTCATCATACTTACTCAATCATCAAGGTAAAAGACTTCTCTTCACAAGTAAGCTTTCCCGATCTTCTATAAATGTTTTAAAAATTTGACAATCAAAGTATTCTCCCATCGGCTTGAAACTTTTAAGTCTTTTAACTTTCATGAGTCACACAATATTCAAACCAATTGCTATCTCATTCCAATTCCCATTATCATCCATAATGAATCAACAAATACATCTTGATAACCAATTTTTAAGCAATTGTGTATTTGGTCCACCAATACAACCATCCAATCACATAGAAGTAAACCATCCACTTCCATGTCTTCTTTTCAAATAACAAGTCTTGAATCCTTAATGTACAAGCAAATATAGCTCATAATAGACAATAACGAATATGCTCATATTTCAACGTGTTCGTCTAGTATGTTTTGCATAATCTTGTATGAACCAACTGATCTTATAAACAGGTAAATACTTATACTTTGACCTTTCAACGGATAAGTGATACTGAGAGGATACGACATGAAGATTAAACATGAAAAATTATACCGTATATGTTGTAAGGTTACTTATGTGGCACATATGTTATGCGTCGTATAACTTATGCGATGCATAAGTTATATCTTTGAAGGTTTTTGGCACAAAACTCAGGGAAAACGATGTAGAAATGATCTGAATCTTGAGTATGTTGTTCAACACCAGTGATATAACAATCCTTGAAGTTTTGGTGAAATTTGAACAGCTACATCGTCTGGAATGATAAAAAAATGTGTATAAAAAGAACATTTTTGAGCTTTTCTAGGTATATCAAGAGCCACTAGGCTCTGATACCAATTAAAAGTTCATGATGGGTCTTCAGAGTGACGTGTAGATGCATCCACGAACAGATCCACCCTACGACGCTATGAGCGGAAATCATAATGAAATGAAAATACTCGAAAATGTTTCTTTAATCTCTCAACTATATCATTGATAGCAAAGGTATTACAAGATATGTGACAATGTAAGTCCAAAGTACAAAATGGATCACTCCACCAACTGGTCAGGAGCATCAACTATCACAAATGATCCACAACCCTATTTATAGGCACACATGAGAACTTATGCGGCGCATAACTTATGCGCCGTGTTACTTATACGCCGCGTAAGTGTTTCTTGTGTATTTGACATTTAAGTGCACAATCTCTAACATCACATGCTATCAAGACCTAACCAACACAAGACACAAAGTACTAGACATTTCATGTTCCTACATGGGGGATCAGGTCAGGTCATGTAGGATTCACTAGGGTCTGAAAACATTGTAGATTATACATTTGCGCTCTTGGAGCGGCCATTATAAGACCTAATGTGTGTGTTGCCGCTTTCGTTGATAGACTAGTTTGGTAGTTGTGATTGCCCAGGTAGGTTGTTTTCAGACACTTCCACATTAAATATAAGAGGAAGATTGGATCACTATCCAATTAGTAATACATAGCTCACCCAAATCTTTGTTGCGAGGAACATTATCCAATTGGATCACTCATACGTCTTTGTTATCAGATAAGTTCTCTATGCTAACTTATAATTCAATGTCATGACATTTTTCTTTAGTTCATTTGAAGATGGTTATAAAACCTTTTAACTAGTTTTGTAAATTGTGTCCTCAAATGTACAAAAGTATACATACAGATCAAGTCGACACTCTAATACATAAACCATTGATTTAACATTAATTTACAAAGTGCTAACTACAAGTTATCAATTAGATACAAGTTTGTAAACTTGTGTATTATACGAGTTGAATAAAAAATATATATTTAATAGTTAGTAATTAAAATTTATGAATTATAAAATGATATTTAACAAAGAAATCTTAAAATTGAAATTTGAAATTACATATAACCTACCAATTAATAATCTACCTATACTAATAAAAGAAAATAATGAGGATGATGTGTTAGTCATATATTTCTTATTGGCTAATTTTTTCCGTTCAAATCTATCTATATCACCAATTGTAACCCATTTTCATAAAATAGTATCTCATTCGGTTCAATCCGCTGCAATAACTAACCATATACCAGTTTTTTCATTCATTTTTTTTTTCATCAAACCCAAATTCCATTCCCTCTCTCCTGCTGGCATACAACGAACATGGAACAGCCACCGCCGTCGCCTATACAGAACCAGCCACCGTCTTCGCCTCCTTCATCGCCACCGCCATCGCCGTATTTTGCTGAACAGCCACCGCCGTCGCCTCCTTCATCGCCACCGCTTCGCCGCCTCTCTTCCGCATCTGTTCTTGATGGTTTCATGCTTGGTGATTCACCCTTTTTCACATCTGTACCTTCTGGAAGAGTTGGTTCTGGGCAAGCATCAGTTTACAGATCCAATGATGAGTTTAAACAGGTATTGCTTTATGTGATTGAGCATAATATGTTGTGTATAATCTAAACAAGATTGTTTTCATGAATCCGTGCATAGTGACATACTGTAAAAGGGTGTTTGGATCATGGGGAATGATGATGTGATATGCTTGGTAGGCCACTTTCAAAGCAGAAACGAAGCAGAATATGAGTTAGTAGCCTTAAATCATTCTTGGAAGAATTGTTGATGAAAAGGTACACGTCTTTGAAAGGGTTTGACTGTTTTTATTATTATTATTATTATTATTATTATTATTATTATTATTATCATCTTCAAACCACCGTTTATGCTCTTGATTGATCTTGAAGTAAATTCAAGTATTAGGAAATAGGGTTTTATTGATCTAAATTAGGTTGGGAGACATGAAAGATCATTATTTTTATGTTCTTGATTAATCTATATGAAAGATCATTATGTTCTTGATTGATCTATATTATTATTATCATTATTTTTAAAACTTTATAAAGTTGGGAGTATTATTGATAATTTAATCTTTTGCAGCCTCCACAATAATTTCTTGTGACAATGATGTAGTATATAAGCGAAGCACCACGGATGGTTTTTTTCATAATATTTTTCAATTGAAGGAAAATCCTGAAAGGCTTAAGCTGACTTATAAACCAGAAGAAAGCAATGAGCCTATTCAAGATTATGAAGATCACCTGTTGCAGCTAAGCCTGTGCCTATTGATAATATTGTTGTGTCAAATGACAATACTACCCCTGACCCCGCACCTTTGCCGCCAACTTTTAACAGCCACGAGCCTGATGATCTGCTGGTAATTGTCAAAAATGATTTTATTTATACCAACTGTCTAAGCTTGTGTATTATATTGTCTTAAGTTTAAGTTTAACGTTAAGGTTGAGAGTATTATTGATAATTTAAAGTTTTGCAGCAACGGATGGTGCCCGTCCCAACCGACACTTTGGTGCGTATAAAATTACTATTACACCCAAAAAAATATATTTATTTCATTTCGTTTTTTTTTTTTCATAATATATTGAATCTTTTATTTTATTAAAGATGGATATTAAAGCTGAGCTGTCTTCACATATTTCTGGTGCTGATGATGAAATGATTGAGTACACCAATCTTTTGAGAAACGGTATATTGGAGGCTTATTCTGGAATCTTCCAGGGTTTTAAGAACTTGCCTAAAACTCAGCTGCTGATTCCATATGCTCCACATATTCTCCAGTTTCTGGATCTGATTTACATGGAGAAAGACATGTGAGTTTCTTCTTATAAGTCATTTCTTTGTTTAACTTTTATTGTAACTGTAACTGATGATTTTGTGTTATTGTTTCAGGGATGAAGTGGTGATGAAAACTGCAATTGGTGTTCTTGGAGATTTAGCTGATACACTTGGAACTAATGCGGGGTCTCTGATTCAACAGTCTCTTTCATAATATATTGAATCTTTTATTTTACTAAAGATGGAAATTTTTTTATTATTGTTGCTTGTCTGTGTTGGCAGGCATCTCAAGCATGGATGGAGTGGTTAATGAGAAAAACGAAGGCTTTCGATCAAAGGGGTGACATGTCAAGAGTGGGGCGTGGCCCGAACAACAGCAGCAGCGTGAGCTAAATATGCGTGTACGGCGTCTTTCACGTTCAAAGGTATTATATTTGATTGCAAGTTTATATGTATTACTATTTTTATCATATTTGATTGCACGTTTATATGTATTACTATTTTTTATGTTATCGATTATCGATTTCCAATAAAGTTGTATACAATTTCGATCCAACTTGACTGGTAATACTTTTTGTGTTGCAATTAATTACTTTTTGTGTTGCCATTCTTGGATTATTAACAATTTTGTTCGATGTAATTTGGGTTTTTGCTGAGTAATGCAATTAGGATCTCATGTTATGTAATTTGTTTGCCCCTTTCTTATGAGATTTCTCTTGCATTTTGATGTAGTTTCTTTGCACCTTTCCTTCCACCGGCTTCCATTTTTTTTTTTTTTTGTAAATTCACATAGGTATTGACTAATTAGAATTACGGAAACAACAAAGTCAACATAGCCAAGGAAGTTAAGGTACTTTGTGATGGCATGTGTTGGGGAACTAAAAAAGATAAAGTAACATTGCAGCTATATAATAGAAATTACACTAGGAGTTATGTATGAGTACAATTGTTCTTAGGTCAAAACACTTTTAAACTATAGACTATGGAGGCTGTTATAAATTAATGTGGATCAAACTTATTAACTTGAGAAAAGTCTAGATTTTTATATGCAGATTTATGTGTGGAAAATAATATATTTGTTTTTATTTATAGATGGGTTTCGCAGCACGTCTATGTCTATCGTCTTTGCAAACAATACAGATCGAGTCAACGTGGATTTTGGGCATACCGGTTTTGGGTCAGGACAGTCCACTACCGGAACAGATTTGGGCCGGAATTAGTTACGGCAATTTAGCAATTGTTCAATTGTATGTTCTTTTGTATTCTCTTCTTGACATTGCAAGTATACTTTTTTTTTCCCGCTAAATGCCTGGCTGACTATTACATATTGCTACTAGCAGGTTGATTTCATGCTTGAAAATGATGCAAAATTTGCAGCTGAGACTGGTAATATATTATTATTATCATCATCACCAAATTAATTGTTATTTTTGAGTTTAATTTGTTGTGACTAATTTTCTCTAATCATGATCTGTTATTTTTGAGTGTCACAAAATCACCCAATATGATTTATACCTTTTGACCAAGTAATATGATTTATGTTAATACAAAAATTATAATACACGGGTTTGATTTACTTTTTTATTGAAAATATTATCACAATTTATTAATTATTATAATAAATTATTAGATTAAATGTTTTAGATAATTATAGGAAGATAATATCAGTTCATAAAAAAATTTCAACTACTTCTTAAATTATCACCTAATTTAACGGTATTAGTATTTAAAATTTCAAAACTTTCCTTATCAATTCAATTATATTTACTCAAAATATATATTTAGTCAAAATATACTGTTATTATAGAATAGTAAGATTATAGT
This sequence comes from Bidens hawaiensis, assembly GCF_021521415.1. Taxonomy (NCBI): domain Eukaryota; kingdom Viridiplantae; phylum Streptophyta; class Magnoliopsida; order Asterales; family Asteraceae; genus Bidens; species Bidens hawaiensis. Next base: position 631,302 of record NW_027491961.1, read on the forward strand.
AGAATATTATAGATAAATTGAATAATTATGCTAAATATAAATCAAATATTTACCAAATTATGTATATTTGAAAAACTGTATCTGTCAAAATATATAAATCAAAACTTACAATATTATTTAAAAAGCTAGATAAAAGGTATATCTCAACTGTATTTTAAAAAATGATTATTTAAATGAGATAAAAGGTATTTTCAAAAATGATTACAACCAATAAACCGTAATTATCGGTTGTAATTTTACTCAAAATAAATATATTTTATTTCAAATTTTGAATTTCAAATTCCCAAATTATCTACAATTATCATATTTATTTTACTTACAAAATTTACAAATTACGTATTTATAATATACAAATTACATCCTTTAATTTATGTACCTATAAATTCATATTCAAATATAATATTCCTAACTCATGATTCTAAATTGGAAATTGAAATCATTTTTAAAATAAGCAAAATCTGTTGATTTTGTTTTCATCATTCCATAAAATTTGACATATTTTACAGTTAGATAAAATATTTAATATTCAAAAGTTTCTATAAAATTTGACCTATTTAAAATTTGACCATCATACGATTCTAATTAAATATTTAGATTTCAAAACCTTCCTTATCAATTCAAGTATATTTACTCAAAATATATATTTAGTCAAAATATACTGTTATTATAGAATAGTAAGATTATAGTAGAATATTCTAGATAATGAAAATAATTATGCTAAATATAAATAAGATATTTACCAAATTAGGTACTAAAAGTTGGTGTTCCTGTCATGCTTCTTAGAAATCTTAACCAGAAAGAAGGCTTATGTAATGATACTCGATTACAAATTATATCTTTGGGTTCTTGTGTAGTTGAGGCAAAACTTATTTTTGGAACTAACATTAGACATACAGTTTTGATCCATAGATCATCGCAGACTCCAACAGATAACAAAATAGTATATAAATTTCAAAGACGACAGTTTCCCCTTACAGTATTTTTGCAATGACCATAAACAAAAGCCAAGGTCAATCATTATCTAGGGTTGGTTTGTACTTGAAAGAACCCGTGTTCACACATGGACAACTATACGTCGCCTTGTCAAGAGTTACAAGCAGGTTTGGCTCAAGATTCTGATTCTTGATAAAGAAGGTAATCTGACCAATACAACCACAAATGTAGTGTACAAGGAAATTTTTTCTTATTTGTAAACTCATTGTGTAATGTTTTTTCTTTAAAATTCCTGTAATTTTAATGAAAGTTGTAATTGTATTAACAATATATGATAATTGTGTTATTGATTGTATTTTATTTAACGTTTAAATATTGTAATTTTTATTGATTTCCCGTGTAATACACAAGTCTCAAACCAGTTCTTAATATTTTTTTATATGCATTCTAGAAACTTTCCATTTGAATAAAGAAGGTATATTCTAAAACTGCACAATTCCTATTACAACTAATAATGTGTATTGCAATTTATATGAGAAAATACAAAAGTAAAAATGGAATTAAAATATTTAGCCAATCTCAATTATAATTTATAATATATATAATAATGTCATGCATAATAATATAAAAATGGTATACAAATAATAATAATAATACTAATATATGATTTCTTAGATTATTTGTTCATTTAAAAATTATATCACTCTCTTTAATATCTTAACTTTTCTAAATATCTATATTTTGTATCGTAACAACAAAAATATGCATACATGTATATTTTTTTATTTAAAAAGCATTTTCATATGTAAAAAATGGATTTAAATCACAAAAGAAAAAAAAATGAATTTAATAGATTTGTGGCATTAATAGCTAATTAACCTAATATTTATTTCAAATAACAAAATTCGAATTGTTTTTACATACTATTCTAATCCACCTTATATATATTAATATACAATTTTAATTGAGAATATTACTACTGTAATTGATCAATGTCTTCTGGATTATATCAAATGTATTACACATTCATTATTGTAATTTTTCCTATTCAAGTCTCTTCTTTTAATTTATTATGCAATTAAATATCAAACATTCCAACAAAAATCAATGTTTTAATGAACTAATAATTAAATTGTTTTGTTTTCAAACTTTTACAAACTTTTAAACTTTAATGCCATAGTGGCATTGGCCGCGGATGAGCTCTTTTATTTTTAAGTTTTTTACTAAATTGATAAAAAAAACAATAATAAATGGTCATATGTTTTTAATTATGTCTTATGGTTTGTAATAATGAGTAAAAACGTGAAGTTGTTGGGCGTGGCAGCTGGGGTACTGCCACTGATGAGATTGAAGTGTAATTATTTACAAATTTGAAACGCATCTGATGAGATCTAGACCTGACTCGCCCATGAACACCATAAAAGAGAAAACTCGGTATTATGGAACAACCCCCCCCCCCCCCCAATTGAGTTAGGTTTGAACCAACTAGCAACTACTAGCCCCCAACAACATAGCAAGAAGCTTACATATTTAGCATATCAAATTTACACCAACTATTCCAATCGATTGCAATTTTCATCGATCTAGAAACCACCCAAAGATAACTCTGTATTTTTATGTTTTCCACACTTTGAGTAGGGCAAGTGTTTACTCCATTAAAGATCTTGTCGTTCCTTGCTCTCCAAATACACCAAAGCGTGACACGAAAAATGGCTTAAATTAACTTTGAACATCTTCAATCTCGGGCCAAGCTAGATTGATAATCCAGCACGTCGTTTAAGGAGAAGGCAAAAAAAGGTGAAAGCTTACAAAACGGAGACACACGACGAAGTTCATTAGAACCGTGAAAACCTCACTATGTAGGGAGGAGTACTGACAAACCAAATTGAATTAGTGCACAAATTAGACAAGATTTGTTAGAGTTTTAAATGGATGGAAATAAGTATTTTGGTAAAAAAAAATCATTTTTGTTAGACCTGTGAATATATATGTTGTTGATGAGAGATTGAGATCTTACTGAGTACGAGTATATTTGTTAGTTAGAGCATTCCCAGTGGCTTCTCTAAAATTTGTGAGGGAGTTCTTTATTTTTTAGAGATGGTTAAAAGTGGTTGTGATAGGAGTATAGAGAAATGTTACTGTTCATGATTAAATTTGGAGATCCACACTGTTCATCTCTGTAATTTTTTAATGTTTTTGAAAGTGATTGTGAGTAAATGAGAGAGAAAAGGTAATGATAAAAGTATAAAAAAAATATTATTTAATTGAAAATGAAAGAGAAAATATAGTGTTTTTAGTGTAATTATAGAGATGGAGATAGAGAATGGACTAGAAATGCTCTTATTGTTGTAGCCATTTAGCATATGTTTTTGCGATGCGACAAATAATATTTCAAAATATAATATTTTAAAATAAATTTGTAATTAAGAAGACAAAAGAAAATTGTCAGTAAAAAATATAAAAAAGTGACTTGTAAAAGTGTAATCCATTTGCTATTCTTTTAGTAAAAAGCAAAAAACTAGTGATGATAAATGGATCCTGGATCTTGTCTTGACCCGCATGTCGGTCCAAGCCACTGTTCACTTGTGGGGTTTGGTGTGAGCCCAACGGTCGTCCACTCAAATTCAAATTTTCTTTTTGCCAACGGTAAATATCTTTTCATCTATTCATATTGTAGGGCTTGGCTTCACCAAACATAAAGGTAAGTGTGGCTAGTTTTTTATTCGCATGTTTCTTAATATAATATATAGCTCATATGAAGTTCATAAAATGATATAACTTAGTATAGAGTTCAAAAATATTAAAAAGTATTACTAAAAGAGATATTTGTTTTATAAGTTAACACTGAATTGCAATTATTAATAAGATGTAATGTTAGTTTTTTAAAGTGATGTCAAGGAATGAGCTTTTAACATAATTAATGACGTTTATGATGATTTTTTTTTAAAAGCCACCCACACATTCTATAGCTCTACTTCTAAATTAAACATTCTTTTTTGTCATAAAGCTTACCATTACTATTACTATTTGTAAAAGTGAAAACCTATCGAATACATTATTATATACATAGATAAAGATTAAATGGTGGTGCCACAACTAAACCTACTGTTTTATATGTATGATTTTAGTTTCAACACCTATAGAAGTTTGTTAGTGATGGTGTGTTGGTTGAAGTGTATTCTACTAACTTCTTTGTTGCTAAGATGCCAGGGTTCGAATCCCCTTGGATGTTCGCATCTTGAATTTTTTTCAATCTAGAATCCCCTTTGGCTGTTCATATGCATCTTTAATTTTTTCAATCTAGATTATTTTAATAGTTTTCTTTAAAATCTACAATAACTTTTTCAATCTAGATTTTTTTTAAAGGTTTTCTTTAAAATCTAGAATCCCCTTGGTTGTTTATATGCATCTTTAATTTTTTCAATCTAGATTTTTTTAAAGGTTTTCTTTAAAGTATAATAATTTGAGGAAATTGAGTGTTAGATTTAATTCCGGTATAGCAACGAAGATAAGCGACACCAATTAAAAACGCATGTATCGTCACCGCAACACCCATGTTATTGTTTATTTAGTTTCGGTTCGGTACCGTAACAGACCTAGCCAATAACGAAATTATTTTTTATGTTTATTTATGGTACGATAACGAACCTAATCATTATCGACCGAATGCATGTTGACTCGCCGCTGCAATGCCCGTGTTTATTTATTTATTTTGTTTTAAATATGTCAATTTTTCGAAATTATTTTTTGGGTTTAGTTCTAGCGTTGTGGCGAACCTATAGATACCGATCGAATTTTCGTCACAACGCTTGTAATTTGCTAACCGAATAAACGTCGTTTTACTTATATTATTTTTTGTATCATAAGCTATACGTTTACTAATTTATTTTTCTATCAGATACCGACCATATATGTGCCGTTTCATCATAAGTTGTACGTGTGCTAACACTATTTTGGGCATTCACATATAAATTTTTTGATCTAATGCAGCTGTCGTGATGAACTTAACCGATACCAACTGAATTTACGTCAAGCCGCCGCACCGCGGGGGGTTTAACCCTAGTTACCATTAAAACAAAGGGCATCTAGTATGAACTAACTTTTTTATATATGGAACATTAAAATAAAGAAGAATTAAATGTTTATATGAACTAATTTTCCTTATATTTCATATTTGTTATTCTTTGATAAGGGGGTGGGGTGTTTGGCATTCTTATTTTACCTTTTTATAATTTTTTGGCAACTCACAATATACTGACTTATAAAACATATTATTAATTTTTTTGAAAAACTAATATGTTAAAAAGGAGCTTAAATAAGCAAAACCCAAACATCCCACAACTAAGGTGGTGTTTGTTTTTTTACAAAAGATCTTTCTGACCTCTTTTGTCTACAGCGCGCAGACATTGCCCTTTGCAGACTGTTTGTTTTTTCGAAGACGTTTCATTAAAAAACATCTGCGCGCCCTCTTCTTGGTGCAGACTTGGACCATAGTCTTCCAGCCTCTTCTAAACTCATTATTTTCATCAGATATCAATTAAGTTATTAAGTTTTTGTTAATTGAATTCTTGTTAATTGATTTGTTCAATTGAGTTGTTAATTGATTAGTTTTTTTTTGTTCAATTATAACTTTGCATAATTGTTCAAGTATTATTAGTTTTTAGTTGAAAAAAGTTTGTAGAAAGTTTAGGATTATAAAAAGTCTATAGAAAGTTTTTAGTTGAAAAAGGTTTATAGAAAGTTTAGGATTATGTCATCGGCTTGTGAGTTGTTTTAAGCTCGAGTTTTGGCTCGTTTCATTCATTATGTATAAACTATCTACTTTCGAAAATAATTGAAGAAACTTTTGGAGGAAAAAACATTCATGTTAAAAATTGTTAATGTAAGTTTTATAATTTGCTACTTCAAAGGCATTAATTTGGATTTATATATTTTTAATTGTTGCTAGATAATTTGTGTTTTTGGTATAAAGCTTATATTGAAAATTTTAGCAGTCTGCAGACGTTAAAAAACAAATAGCCTTCTTCTTGCAGAGTACAGAGGTTTGGTCCACCTCTTCTGCTACAGATGTCTGCAGATATGGTCCGCAGACTGCAGACATTTTACCTCTAAAAAAACAAAAAACACCTAAAGTAACGATGTGTACATTCAACTAACCATGAATATTATGTTTGCTTGTACATTTAATTCCCCACGTGCCATTTATTATCTTCATCCCTTTTTTAATGTTTCGTGGTTGCATTTTCTAGTGACCACGAAAAACATGTATAATTAGTTCATACTCACTTATGGGAACATTATTATTATTATTATTATTATTATTATTATTATTATTATTATTATTATTATTATTATTAAAGTTGAATATGAAACTGGTATGCGTTAAGGGTGTATTTGGTTTTTTCAGAATTCAATTTTAGTGTAATGTAAACTTCATTTCTAACATGTTTGATTTGTTGAATTTGCTAGACTTGATTAATCGGAATAATAATAATAATAATAATAATAATAATAAAAAGATTTTCAATTAATTATTTTCTAAGAGCATATTATAATGCACACAACTGAAACACAACTACTGTGAAGTTAATTTTTTTTTGAACTGCAAACTTCAATTAAACGAAAAACATCAACCCTTCCTATCGAGAAGCTAGCAAGGGCTAGGTAAACAAACAACCAAATTGATTATATAACCAAGTTTTTCCATCTATTCCAATCTATATCTAAACACTTTGATCTACTTTTTATCCATAAATAACTTAAAACCTTAATATCCCCAAGCACTTTGTTGATCCTTATGGCTTTGTCTTCATAAACTAACTTGTTTCGAGCTTTTCAAATACACCAACAAGACACCATAATTATCGATTGCATCATTATCCTTTTATGTCTCGTAGCCGATAGTTGCTTATGAAGCTCAATAATGTCTTTAACCGACCCAACATCAATTGGCGGTATATCGCACCACCTACTAATGTAACTCCAAACCACCGATGAAACATAGCAATCAATAAATAAGTGATCCACCGATTTCCCCGTAGTATTGTGAAGTTAATTAACCCAAGAAAAGAATAAGTTATTATTAAAGGGAATATTGGATTTAAATAATCTTAACTAAATGTGTATTTTTTACTCTTGGCTGTTGACAGTCCCAACTAAATGTGTATTGTTTTATCAGCGGTTCGCGATTAGTTAACCATCTGTTTGTCCATGCTTACGTGGCGCGCCTAATTGTCAATAAACATACATGTGACAACATTACATGACAATAATCCTCTGTTTCTTTTAAAAATTGGTTTTACATAGTCCCAATTTTGCTGTGTTGGCAAATAACAGTCCCTAATTAAACGCGTATTTTTTTCCAACAGTCCACTAGGTGGCACGCAAGAAATAGACTAACCACCCGTTGGAAAAAAATACAGTTTTAGTTAGGATCCTTCACCGGCCAACTATTTCCAAATTTTCTTATTAAAATAAGACAGAATTACAAATTTTGTCCTTTAAAATAAGACGAATTACGGTTCGTGTCCTTTTCTAAGTTTCCTTGCAGGCGGTGTACTTTAAACTTTTTTTTCCTACAAGTTTTGTCCTTTACGCTAACTGGGTTAGAAAAAGTCAGTTAAGTATGACATGTGCCAGACATGTGATGGGCATAATTGTAATTTTAACAGGGGAATGTATTATATATATTTTCTTTTCTTTCTCTCTTCTTTCTCTCTAAGCCACCACCATCACCATAAATTCCGGCCACCACCGCTACTCTCACCGATTCCGGCAACCTCGTCCTCCGAAACGACACCGTTTCAATCTGGACTACCTTCGATAACCCCACCGATACTATACTCCCCCGGTCAAACACGAAGTCTTCTCTCATCACAATATTCGCCTCCTCCTTGAAACCCTAGTCGTAAAATTTCTTCAATTCAGAGGCGATTATTATTAAATAAACAGCAGGTTTGATAGCTTATTGCGACTACCATCATTATTATTTATTAGTGTTGTGTTTTCCTCTCGTAATTATATTATGCTTGTTTATCCATCATATTATCATCAACCTCTTCGGATGATTCGGCCGGATGATTTTGGATTATCATGTTAGGGTTAGGGTTTAGATTTTGGATTATATCGACGGAGTCGATGGAAGTTTTTGTTGATTGTTGGATAGGGTTAGGGTTTGGGTCGGGGTTGGAGTTATCAGTGGATCATATTATTATACGCCGGCTTTCATCAGATTCGGTGAAACTTTGTGTTGACTGTTGGATAAGGTTAGGGTTCGGGTGAGGGTTGGGGATATCACTCGATAGTACTTTCAACAAATTCGGTGGAAGTTTGTGATAAAACGCTGGATTTGATCGGTCTTCTGGAACGATTGGATTATGCGATTGTAGTTTTGTAACCTGATGATCAGCAGCTGATTTATGGAAGATTCATTGAATCATTTGTTGAATAAGGTGAACTAATGAATAGTGTCTGTCTTATTTAGAATGGCATCGGTGTCGTTTCGGAGGACGAGGTTGTCGGAATCGGTGAGAGTAGCGGTGGTGGCCGGAATTTATGGTGATGGTGGTGGCTTAGAGAGAAAGAAGAGAGAAAGAAAAGAAAATATATATAATACATTCCCCTGTTAAAATTACAATTATACCCATCACATGTCTGGCACATGTCATACTTAACTGACTTTTTCTATCCCAGTTAGCGTGAAGGACAAAACTTGTAGGAAAAAAAAGTTTAAAGTACACCGCCTGCAAGGAAACTTAGAAAAAGACACAAACCGTAATTCGTCTTATTTTAAAGGACAAAATTTGTAATTCTGTCTTAAAATAATAAAGGAGCAACATAGGAAGGGTATATCGGTAAATGGAAACATAAAGCAAAAAATTTGAAAACTGATGGCCGTTTGAAAGAAACCAACCCTGAAAAATATAATAAATAAAACCAACACAATCAGCATTCAAAATCAGTCTTCCATTTCATTTCATTTCATTTCATTCAATACCTTCAAAACCCTAGAGAGAGAAACTGAGGAATGGTGATGCTCACAAGAGGCGGTGACGAAAACACTCGCTGTGCTACTGAAGAAGAGCAAAACCAGCTGTCACTGGTAGCCTTGCTGATTGCAGCTTTAAGGAAATCAATGGTGGCGTGTCGTGTCAATGATAATCAACGAGGAGACGATGGCAACTCAGGAGGAGCTACTACAGCTCTGCAGCAGCAGATGGAAATCGGATGGCCGACTAATGTTCAGCATCTGACTCATGTTACTTTCGATCGCTTCCGCGGCTTTCTAGGCCTTCCCCTCGAGTTCCAAGTCGAAATCCCCTCTCGCGTTCCCAGCGCCAGGTCTTTTTTATTTTTGTTTAGTTCATTAATTGCAGAGCGTTACAGATTCATTCATTGATTGATCACAAGAAAGGTGTGAAGAGGGTAAATGTGGTTGAATAGTTGTTTAATTTCTATTACAGGATTAGAGGTGGACAAATAAACAGGTTAACCGAACCGACCTGAAAACTGAACCGGTTTGAAACCGATTATATAGAAACCGGTTTGGAACTGATTGAAACCGTAGGTTCGGAACTGGTTTGTAATTTTCTCCGCCAAAACGGTTAACTTAACCGAAACCGGTCAAAACCCGACCGTACCATGGTAAGAAACCGGTTTCAACCCGAACCGAAACCGATCATAAACCGGTTTTGACTTTTGTTGACCAACCCGAACCGGTTTTAACCCAAACCGGTTTGTGCACCTCTATTTGGGATATTTAAACTTCATTCATTTCTAAATCTTCCATATATTTAAACCCAAAATCTATCTTTTTTAAAACTAATTCAGTTTATTAATTAATTGTCAGTTTCATTTTACTTGCTTCAAGTAACATAGTTTGAGTTTGAAAGCTTCAACACCTACCAAATTTAAACAATTTATTATTTTCATCAACATACGATTACTTAATAATCATCATCTTCTTCTTATCTTATGCAGTGTTAGTGTGTTTGGTGTCTCAGCGGAATCAATGCAATGCTCTTACGATTCAAGAGGCAACAGTGTGCCTACGATTCTTTTGCTGATGCAGGAAAGATTGTACGCGCAAGGGGGTCTCAAGGTATGCACGGTGTTTTTCAAGTTTCATTTGTAAAGATTGGTGGGATATTTGTGTTTAATAAAATTGGTTATACAGGCGGAGGGGATATTTCGTATAAATGCGGAAAACAGCAAAGAGGAAGAGGTGAGGAACCAGCTAAACCGAGGGACGGTGCCTGAAGACATTGAGGTTCATTGTCTAGCAGGGTTGATTAAAGCATGGTTTAGAGAGCTGCCATGTGGTGTGCTTGATGGGCTTTCTCCTGAAGAGGTGTTGCAGTGTAACACTGAAGATGAGTGCGCTGAGCTTGTCAAACATTTGAAGCCAACCGAAACCGCGTTGCTCAATTGGGCGGTTGATCTTATGTCAGATGTTGTTGAGCATGAAGAGTCCAACAAAATGAATGCCAGAAACATTGCCATGGTTTTTGCTCCCAACATGACTCAGGTAAATCTATTTAATCCTCATGTTAAAACTGTACTTTCTTTTTGAATAGTATGAAAACCAGACCAATTCACATGATACATGTTCCTTCTTATCTCAATTAGGTTGGGAAGGCTAAATATTAAAGACTTTATAAAGTTTTCATTTATGACAAAAAAACACTGGACCATTTTATAAAGTTTTCATTTCACATGGTCACACAATCCTTCTTGTATGAAATCAGGCTAGAAAGAATGAATATTCAAGATTCTATAAAGTTTTCATTTATGATATACACTGGACCATTTTTATATAGAAATGACATAATGCGCCTCCTTTTATTGTTGTAGGGAGCTTTCTTACTAAAGATTTAGGCCCATTTTGTTGTGATCGTCTTAATATTTTATATCGTATATTAACACAGTTGTTATTTTATGTGGATTAGATGTCAGATCCGTTAACAGCCCTGATGCATGCGGTACAAGTCATGAACTTGCTCAAAACCCTGATTACAAAAACACTACGAGAGCGTGAAGAGGCGGGTACAACGGACGGCGGGTATTCCCCCATGTCGTACTGTTCTGAAAGTCAAGAAGAAATCGAAACTAGCTGTGAACTGAGAAGACCATCATCAGAAGATGAGATTGAGGAAGATGAAAATGATGAAGACGAAGTTGAATCGTTAAGTGAAATCGAAGAAAGCTTCTTACAACAACTGATTGAAAACGAAAATGCAAAAGATTGTTTCAAGAAAGAGTTAGGAAATCTGGTGAAACAACAACGGTCTAGCCCGACAAGCGGGTTTGATTTCCAGGAGGAATCGTCTGTGATGACTGATGGATACATGTCATCAGGTATGAGTGTGAGGGTTAGCCCCGGGGTGGGGTCACAGGTCGAAAAGGCGAACAAGATTGTGGAATGTGTCAACTGAAACTGGTCATGCTTTTACGGTTGTTTTCCTTGTAAATTGTTTAGCAGCAGCAGCTAGTGGCTATGTATTTTGAGAAGTGTTTGGATTGACTTAAGTTTGTGGTTCAGCTGGGGGCTGAACATGTATTTCACCAGCTGGTTATTTTGTAACTTTTCATTGGATAATTAATCCAGGTACTGTATACCGCAGGCCTGCAGTAGTTGTAACCTTCATTTAATTTCATGAGTGTTTGGTTGTTGGATGGATGAATGATCCCAATACTTTTGTTTTCAAAATCACAGAAATTTAATTTGATAATACCTTAACAACATTTTGACACTGGTCTGATTACAATGTAGAAATAGTCCAATACAAGTCTCAATGGTCAACACTCAACAGACTAACAATTTACATAAGATAATCATGTGGTCTGATTACTATGTTGACAATGGTTAAAAACCAACCACTATGACCAACCTTTTGGAAACAAATATTTTGAAAAGAACACACCAACCTTTGATATTTTAACCATGTCAAACCGGTCCCAATTACTTTGACCGAGATCCCACAGTCGCCACTAACGAAACACTGCAATGCTACTGGTGACATACAGACACAAGTACTGTCTGCTGCAACAAGCTATAGTCCTCAGCACTTTTATGCAATTCCCGACAACTACATGCCCATTATAGACATCCAAACTAACAATACCAAACATACAATCGAAAAACACAAAGACTGGTTCCACAAACTGCAACGAGAAATGATAATAATATCTCAAACGAATGACAACTTTAATAAACTAAAGAGTACTACAAAAGACGATAAAATTTAACCTTACAAGTTACAACCATTCGGAATCTACAAACACATCATATGGTTCTATGTAACAAAAAGATACTTACAAACAGCCTAAACAGTGAATTTTTTTCCTAAAAAGTTACCTGCAGACACGTCGGAATCTTGCCCCACTGGTTGGCAATGCAGCCATAAATGAGTTATAAGACGACTCCAGGTCAAAATGAAGCTGCCTAGCCTGCTGCTCAGTCAACTCATCCGCGGCCCCCATCTTTGCCAGCCGTCCGATCCACTCCTTCATCTTCGTCTTCCCTTCAAAATCCGGGGGTAAAATCGACAACTTGTTCAACGACCCTGACAAATCAGAAAGCAGAGGGAAAACTTGATCAACCGCAGTCATGTTCAGCTTTAACGAATCCATCGCAGTGATGAAATTTTGCACGCATTCTGCCACAATGGCAGCAGAGGTCACCCCAGAAGCAGCAGCAGCAGCCCTGTGCTCCACTGTAGCCAGCACACCAGAGATTAGCAGGCGGTTCATTGCCGCCGGGCAGTCCATTTTGTAAGTGTCATGAAACCTTTCGATACTAGGAACGGTATCTTTAAGCGTTGAGGATAGTGTTTTGAAATGTGCTATGAGCTTCTGGCAGTCGATCTCGTAATCGGCTGACGAAATGATATCTCTGACATACGCCTTCTCGAGCTTTTCCGTGACCTTGATGATGGCCCTAGAGCTCGGCAAAATTGTCATACATTTCCCTTTCGCGCTTGTCATTCCATAGTTTGACTTCCATCTTGTATTAGTGAACCTGAAACACAAGTTTATTTATGTATAAAATATAAAAATACACCACCAGCAGAATAATCTAAAAAAACAATCACCAATAAACATGAAATTTGTTGTTTCGAAAAATATACAAATACAGAATTTGATTCATTATTATCTGATCTGAACTAAAAGCTGAAATTCAATAATATTCATGGCAAGCAAAGCAATTAGTAGTATTATAGATCTAAAAATACACAACACTAAAGAAGAATGAATGAATTACCTTGAGGTTGAGTATGATTGATTGATTGATTGATTGATTGATGGATGATACACCGTGCCGTTGAGGGAGGAAGAAGACCTAGCAATTTATTATGTAAAACAAATAAATAATAAACTTATAAACAAAGAAAGCGTGTCCCGTATAATAAAAAACAATGAAACCTAAATGTTATAACTACTTTCATTTTCGGTCTCTCTTTCGTTTTCTATTCTGAATAATATGATATACCACACGTAACATACATACGGGTGGCTAAAAAATGTAATAAAAAAATTAAATTTAATAATACACATAATACCATCCTTTATGAATTTGTAAGATATAAATAATTATAAATAAAATTTTAGAATTTATAAATATATAAAAACCCTATTTAATACAACATTTAAACTTATATTTGTAACTTTATTAGTAATTATATAAATTGTAATAGTATTAAAATTAAATAGTTTATTAAATGTAAAAATTATAATTTTGAAAATTGTTGAGTTATAATCTTATGTGGATGGCTTAGTTAAACGTCATATGAAAACTAAGTATTAGTTTAATATAGTGGTTAGATATTAAAACTGAAAAAATAATTCACGTTAGTAGGTTTGATCCCGCTAGTTTATATTATAACTTATTAATAAAAAAAAAATTCAAGAAAGGGCTATGGGAGGTAAATTTTAATCGAGTTTTTATCTATGCAAGTTTTAATAATAATAGTAGTAGCAGTAGTAGGTAATTGGTGTCTTTCAGATTTACAAGAAGAAAGATCACCAAATATCAAGGAGATGTAGAATAACAAAAAAGAGGTAATTAGTTTCAAACAATGAGAATGTTGCTTAACAACTTATATTAAAAAGAAAAATTGGAAATAAATAATCTCACCTTTTATGTATTAGCCGATAATAATTACACCTTTAAAAATCACTAGCAATGATCCCACATTTTAACTATTTTTGTCTCACTGGTCCTCCGTTAAAAAATATTTAACGTCGTTATGTTTTTTCCCTAGTTTCAAACCGATGTTTTAGGGCTTTTGATCAGAAGAACGATATAAGTTGACTGATGTAAAACTTATTTCGAAACGGTGATTCAAATGGCTTGATTTTTGTTAATTGAAAATTCAAGCACCCGAATTGAAACATTGTTTCGTCGTTTGGATCACCATTTCTAGATAAGTTTTACATCGGTCGACTCGTATCGTTCTTCCGATCACAAGCCTTAAAACATCGGTTTGAAACTAGGGAAAAAACATAACGACGTTAAGTATTTTTTAACGGAGGACCAGTGAAACAAAAATAGTTAAAAGGTGGGACCATTGTTAGTGATTTTTAAATGTGAGATTATTATCGGCCAATAATTTTCCATTTAAAAACTTACATTTTTTATGATGAAATAGAGAATGAGATGTGATGTGAGTGTTCTTGTACCATATAATATAATATAATATAAACATCTATAGATAATAAACGATCTATGACTAGAAACTTACGACGCACAGTTTTCAAAAGAATTATCATAAGCAATAGCAACGTCTAATGTATTATTATTACTTAGGGCCGCCCCGAAAAGGTTATAACCGTGGTTCAATGAAAAGCTCTATACAGTAGGACAGCATAATGGACCAACTCCAATAGCTTCAACAATAATACAAGAATGACACATTAATTCACAAACCATGCTCTCAACACAATTCTCTCTTTTGCTAACAAATTTCAACAACTTCTCAAGTTACTCAGTATATGCATTTGTCGCTTGCACTCGTCCAGCAAGCGACAACGGATTTTTTTTTTATTTTTTTTTTTCTGGTGAAGAAAGCTGAGACGATGGTTGGATGATCAAAACTGTTCTAATACAACCTTGCGCATGAAGTCCTCCGGAGCTGTTACATAACAGAAACAAGTCAATTCAGATTACCATATACTAATATTGGTTTTTAATCATATTGAATACATTAGTTATTTAAAAAATGTACCTAATCCATTGGTGAACAATTTGAACTGACCAAGGGCTTGTCTGATGAACATCTCAACGCCACTCACAACCGTGACTCCAGTCTCTACAGCCTCTCGCAACAGTCGGGTGTTTCTAGGTGTGTAAACCGCATCAAACACAAGATCATATGATCTTAAATGCTCCTAGAGAAGTTGCAACATATGTTAATAAATTCACTTGTAAAAATGAAAACAGAAGCAGCATCCATTCAGTCATTCACACACGCACGCATACCTTGGACACAGGTGTTAGGTGTACATCTGGTTCCATGCCAATAGCAGAACAATTTGCAAGAATCATTCCATTTTCGGGACAAAACGTGTCCAACTGTTCAATAGGCAACGCCTCACCTGAAACTGCCCGTGCAAGAGACTCTGCTCTATCTGTCCAACAAGTTTTAAGGTCAGAAAAGTTAAAAACTAGTGATCAACATGTAAAACTAATGGGCTTACCGAGATTGCGGTTGAAAATGACGACACGGGCTCCTTTGCTTTTGGCACCAAAAGCTAGTGCTCTTCCTGCACCACCTGCTCCAACCAATACAAATAATCTTCCCGCAATGGGGGACCCGTTCCCAACTTCTCCATTTGACTTCTGCCTCTCTGTTAATGCACTTTCTTTAAGTTCTATATGGCTTGTTTGACTAAAGACACTGTGTGAAAACTAGAATTTTTCTTCAAATTCAAAATTTCGAACGCTATGACTGCATAAGCTATTATGTTACCAGTTACCTCGCAGTGCGTCTTCTATCGCAGTGATACAAGCGTCACAATCTGTGTTGTAACCAACCAGCTTTCCGTCAGAGGGCCTCCTAACAATGGTGTTTACAGCTCCTATTGACTGATAACATTCAAACCATCTCAAAAATCAGTACATGTAATATTTTCATATTTCGTGGCAGACTTAGGTGGCTTATATTACTGCAGCTGTGAAATTTATAAATTATGTATATTTACCTTAGCAAGGGGGTCAACTTCATCACAACATGCAACCGCTGCTTCCTTATGCGGCAGTCCAACACTATGTGTTCCATCAAAGATATATATAACAAGCATGCATTAGAATAACCTAGTCAATATACAGTGTTACATTTCTTAACCAAACATAAATAAATAGCTAGCAGTTAGTAATTTTTCAATGAAAAAAGTAAAGCATTGTTAATAGATGAAGTGCATAACATACCTGAAACCAGCAAAGTCTGTGCAAGAGTAGACTCTGAGGAAGTCCTTAATATTATCAACAAGAAGTGGGACATAAATTCCATTATAACCGCAATATCTGAACGCAGGGTTATGCAGCAACGGGCCTTTGCTATGACCTACTGGATTAGAGACAACACCGAAAACTTTTGTATCCGCATCCATGTTATCAAGCTCATAAACATTCTTGATGCTGACAAGAGACGGCAAACCAGGTATGGATTTTCCTCTTAGTGAACCGCAGACCATAAAGGCGCCGTATTTTGGGCCCAATAGTTGGCTTATAAGACCTCTATCTCCAACAGCTCTTACAATGACAGGAACCTGAGAATGAGTAAGGAGATGGAAGACGGGCGCAACGTCTGTAATGTAAGCCACCTCTGTCACTATTTTTATTATATCTGCTCCGGTTGATTGAAGGCCTACAACCAGATTGGCGAGTTTTTCTTTGCAGCAACAACGAGTATTATTATTTTTCACATAGCTTGATACGATGATCTTGCTGTTGTCTCGCTTCTGCATAAGTTCATCCATCACACTCGCATCGGAAGCCAACTGTATGTACCACAAATAAATAAATAAATCATCAGCATATATAGAGCATTTAGGTGGTTTACACATACAAATTGGGAATACGAACTAACTAACTAACTAACTAACCTACCTCAAAGTCGATTTCGACGAATTCAACATTCATTTCGACGGCCAGTCTCAATATCTGTAAGCATTTATATTTCAAATCTACTCCTTCTCCTCCTCCTCCTATGTGTCCAATTTTCTGCAGCGAATTTAATCTGTAACACGCATGTTAGGGGTTGGTCAATAAAAGTCAAAACCGGTTTTCAGGTTAAATAAACTTGATATTGACACTAGCTTAAACCTTAAATAATTCAGGACTTAGTGGTTTCAGAAACGAATCATGAGAATTTTTTTGAACAAATTGAGTCCCTATGGTTTCAGAAACAAACAATTTGAGTCCCCTGTGGTTTAAAAAATGAACAATTTGAGTCCCTGTGGTTTCAGTAAAATGAAAGTTAGGTAAGTAACGGCAGAGACTCAAATGGTTCGTTTCTGAAACCACAGGAACTCACAGGAACTCAACCAGTTCAAAAAATTTTTCAGAGACTCATTGTACCTCCGCCTTAAAATCACAGGGACGCAAACAGTAATTTTCTCTTTTTTTTTCTAAGTATGTTGAAAACGACTTCTAAATTATTGTTATTATATTACGATAATTTCTAATTGGTCGTCTACAGATTTCATTATCATGAAATGCATTCACAAGTTTGTTTTTGTACTGGCGGGTTTCTTTTTAAGAAAATCTATCTATCGACACGTGTCCTTTTAACTGATAGCAAAGGTACCATATATAAGTTTTTAAATCAAATAGTTATTTGATTATTTATAAGTAAAACAAATTATTACAAATTTTCTTCTTGCAAATAAGTTATTTTAAAAACAACTATAATTGATTAAAAGGTGATAGAATATCATACTTTTTATGATGTGATGTATATATGCCACGTCATCAACTATATGTTATGAAAATTACTTTTAATAAAAATGTTACATACAACAAAAAATACAAGGATAAAAGTAAATGATACTTCAATGCAGTGTAAACTTTTATTAATTATTTAAGTAGAAAATTAAAAGAGAGCGGCTAAATTAGTTATCAGGGCCGTCTTTAGGAGCACGATGGTCATCGTAGGCCTTGGACGAGCTATAAAAATGGGTCTCGAAATATATTAAAAGAAATTAAAAACTCATAAAAATATATGAAATCTATTCAAAAAAATTAAAAACTTATGGGTCTCAAACCTCGATGGGCCTTGCACGATTGCTTAGCACGCACATACTTTAAGACGGCCCTGTTAGTTATTATAGTTATAAACTTATAATATATATTATTTGAGTGACATGGCATGGCTGCTACATAGCCAAGCCACCTAACGTTGGTGGCGTATGTCCAGTTTCCATGTGCACTTTCGTCGTCTACTTCAACTTTGTTTATATATTAATAATTTAACCCCACCATTAATTAATCCTTTTTGTTTTTCTCTATGTACCAAACAACGTCTACAATATCACAAGGACTAATTAAATGGGTATTTGCCTAGTCACAAAACTACTTTAAACAACACAAATTTATGCCAGAATGGAGATTATCCCAGCCATGATCAAACATGTTTCGTCAATAACACAAGAACAAAGAGACAGACGTACTGATGGCGAAAACACTTTCGCTTTTCTATTATATGGATGGTTCTTTTTTGCATATAAACATTAAACTTGACGGTATTGGTGTAGGAGTCATTGGCTCAAATCCAGTATACCACGAACTGGGAAATTAATATCATTTTGGAATGTGTAGTAATATTCATTTTGTATATCTTTACTGTTTATTTTCGTTGCATAAAATATGAGCGTGATATAATATCTCTAGCCAATGGGCTGTGAATCAGATAAGAGCGAAATGAGGTACCTGAATGAAACAATAGCAGGGAGAGTTCTTTGGTTAAAGAGAAGTTGAAGATCAGAAATATGAAAGTGAGACATGGAGTCCATACAAAGCTCAACAATATCAGCCCCTTCTTCTTTAGCTTTCTCCATTGATTTCACCATTTCTTCTTTACTTTCACTTTCTATGGTTGCACATACCAACACTTTGTTCTTGAAACCCATCTCTGCCCAAATGTCTTTTGATGTGTTTTCAGTGTGTGTGTGTGGTCACAGTATAACTAAGGTGCCTTATATAGGCAAAAATTATGTCTTATCATGTGTATATATATGTGGCATTTGCTCGCCAAATTATATGGCCACAATTTGTAAAAGTTAATATGCTACCTACCCCTCCAAGGTTGGAGTTTGCCTGCCTCTTTCCTTTTAGCTTTTCAATGTTTGTCCACATTCAGAAACACAAAGAAAGATGAGAATCTAAATATAATCTAATCTCCAAACAACATGTGCTTATTTCATCTCCTTGTCTTTTCATAAAATTATAATTAAACTTTCAAATTTAATTATATTGATTTGACAAAGTTCTAATTCTTTCTTTTGCATACACCTTTGATGAGTTTTAAAATGTGTTACAATGTAATAAAGTATTTTAAAACCCAAATATACAATAACACATTGTATAAGATTGAATATATATATATATCCACTATGGAGTTTACCCTTTTATTCAAATAAGCAATTTTGGATGCATAAGGAAAAAGATACCGCCTTTTGCAGGTATAGATCTTTAATATACGCAATGAAGTTTATCTAAATATGAAAATCGACATGAACTTAAAAAAAATGTAACCATGATCACTAAACGTTCCATAGCCTGTTTTCTAGTAAAAAAATCCGTTAAACCAATGTCATTTTCCGTGATTTGGTTAAAATCTGTTAATCGTTATAGTTTCATTCGATAAGCCCTTTATCAGTTTTAGAAGTTGTTTTGTGTTTAAAAAAGCATTCTTTATGACCAAAAACCAATCTTAACAAATTAGAAGTTGATAACCAAAATTACTTGATTATTAATAAAATTTCTAAAGCATTGTTATAAACTTGAATTACAACAACCAATAATTAAGTATTCATGACTATGACAAGCGAATGAGTCATACAACAAACAATAATAAAGTATTTAAGAAATATCAGTATACAAACAAACAAACCATTCCAAAATAATAAGTGATGGGATCTTGGACAGGCATGGACACGTGGCCCTCATTATTCACAAAAGTAATGTTATAATCTAATAATTAGATTTGGTTAATTATTTAACTTGGGCTTAATAACAGAAGAGAGAGAAGAAATGACCATTTAACAACCAAAATCTTTTTGAAACAATCATTTAAAAATAAATTAATAAAATACTCATTCTTTCAAGCATTTTCACTTTAAATAATAATACGTTTTGATGTTTAATTTAATTTATTTCTGCTTTCTACAGTTACAATTAATTTTTTTTTAGTAAATCTCAATTAGAATCCTATAAGTGGGAGACTTCAGTTTGTGGTACAATGAATGTCTCTTTTTATTGCTAATAAAATGTGATTTTGTTAGTACTTAGTATTTGATGCTTAAAAAATCAATGGATGATTTTGCATTGAATCATCAACAAATTAATGGAACTGGAATTGGAATATCATAATCGTAAATGCAACATCGTATCGAAACACAAGTCGTGGTTTTGAAGACACGACAACTTAAACGTGCGTATACAAACCGAAAATGATACCACAATATGTTTCTACAAGTATGGGCCAGCATCTTTTGTTGATTGGAAGTTTGATTGACAAAAGTATATGAAGATACAAAAGACATGTGAGAGTTTTGACCCTACATTACATGAGGTGTTGGCTCAATGGCCACAGCCTACAAACTTGCATTATCAAACTATCCATCACCTCCCTTATAATTGTAACTGATAAACTGAATCATTTGGCTTCCTCTGATAATTGCATGTAACTATTCATGAGAGGTTACTTTCACTAAGGCCGCATACAGACGGTAGCTATACCCACAAGATCATTAAAAAGATTCACTTTAACCATAAAATCATAAGCACTGGCAATACTTGTATTGCATTTTTCGTTCGTTGAATAGAACAGGACCCATGCCACCATGTGAACCTTCAAACTTTATATGTATGAGAGAATGACATCAGTTTGGAAATCTTTGTTTTATGAACTTGGTTACAACTTTGTTGAATACACTTTTCACTCATGATTTCAATGTTTGGGTTAAAGGCCTCAACGGGGGTGTTGCTTGTGATGACATTTTGTTCACTTGAATCCTGTTTTTTTGTGTTTTTTCATCATCAGTAACCAATAAACCACCGCTACTACGACAGCCTTAAAAGAAACAAAAATTTCAAAAATAGGCATTCTAAAGAATGCATTAAGAAGTTAACACTCGTGTTCCTTGTTTCTTAGGAACCATGGAAACAAGGAGCCCAAGTGTGAGAAATTTTTAAAACAAAAGACGCTCGGTGTAATTTTGCAAACATAAAGCAACCAATACATAAAGTGACAAATACATAAGAGACGAAGTTTGTAATTTACTCTTAATTTTATATGATCATCTCCAATTTGAAAGGTTTTCAAATTGGGGTTGTTTTCTAAATGAATGCCTTAGTTCAAATGAGTTTGCAGCAATTGAACCAAAGCACACTCACTAATAAGGATTGTAGCTACGTAATCCTGGCGTTTTCAAATAAAACAATCCCAGACCTCAAATACCCACTTATACCTTGTATAATACACAGCAGTTTAATCAAATAGCATAAACTTCGTGGCATCTAAAAAAGGTTCTTGATACACAAAAACCGACCAATCAAATATATCCACAGATAATGGGTCAACCCTTGTCGGTGATCGAATGATGTAAGGAAGTGGCAGTGTCCCAATAGTTACCATAAAAGACTCCTCTGCAAAGAAAGTGAATTTGCCAAACAAGTACATGGATAATTGGGCTTTCCGATCATGCCAAATACCTGAAGACATTAGGGTTCTCCTTGTCTCTTTCCAAGTATTCTCTTGTGATCAGATCTTCAATCCTCTTCTTAATTGCTTTGAAATCAGGCTGCACATTAAAATACAACACCACCTTTAAAAACTTTATATAATAATAAAAACAAAGCTCAAAATTAAGGCAACGATCATTCTAGTTGCTCGTAAAATTGTTAAGATGAGTAAATAGCAAACCTTGAACATGCGGCCTAGCTGCTCTACGCACTCGGAGACTAGCTGTTGATGATTAAGAGTTTTTCTAGACTTCATTATCCGCACGATGGCAGCATCTATTGCATATCTCCGGTCCTTGTCTACATCTTCCACAACCTTTTTCCTCTCATCCACAGGTGGCAAAGGAATCTGATAAATCAACTCACAGTTCACAATATATTAAAAACAAAAGAAAAAAAAATAAAATAAACAGATATAGCAAGTTGTTAAGTGGTACACGCACCCTGATCCTCCTCATCCTATCAGTGAACTTTGAATTAAACTGAAAATAATCAGTGTCCGAAACAGTTCTTGAGGCTGGCTCCTTGGTGAGAATTTTATACTTAGCACAAGATAGCGACTGGAGTAACCTAACCACGTCTTCATCAGCAAGATTTAACTGTGTCTTTATTTCTGAAAAACTTAGTCTATCTGATCCATTGAACAGTAAGAGAGCTGCTGCCTGGAAACGAAAACAAGAAAATTAATGCATAGCTGGGAGTGTCTAATATGAAAAACAAAACTACAAAAGGATTTACGACTGTTTTTTTGTCTAATTTGTGCACACGAGTATTACACCCTTACACTCAAGTTTTACCTGGTAGGTTCCCAAAATCAGCTCTATGGTTTTCTGATCAAATTTACCATTCACATTGCATGTCCCCAAAGAATATATCCATGTGAGCTTTCTGTGCTTGGTTTTAGTCTGATAGAACTCCTTAAATACTTCTACACATTTCACCTAAACCCAAATGAACGTCAAGTACCTTTTAAATATCCAACTGTGCATCAATCAATAAATATTTCAGAAGCAGTTTACCATCTCTTTAGGTAAGCTAAGATCAGAAGATTTATAACTCGGCCAGAAACCCGTAGTCAAAACCGTGACAGTCAAGTCAATTCCAGGATTGGCTAAAGGATTATTGGAAAGGTGCTCATTAAATTGACTGTGATTCTCCTTTGCCAATGCCAAATCTGTTACCTGTGAGCAAAGACCAAAGAGACATACAAAAATATCATCTGCATGACCAAAGGCGGCAAAATAGGCAAGTTGGGCAACAAGTATAGGTTTGGGTTAAAACCAGGCCAAGTTTAGCACATTTCTGTCTGGTAAGTTAGACTACCCGTTCAAACAAAACATAACTCAAATCGACCCATCAATAGGTAAATGGGTCAAAAGATGCAACCACAAAATATGACACAAACTCAGTCAACTAATTACCATGCCCTCCATCTTTGAAGTGAACTGCCCACCACATTGTTGCTTTAGCTTTGAAAGGATTAGCCTTTCATGATCATCATTAGCACTCTTATCAAAAAGTAAACGGCGGGAAAGTTTTTTTCTGCAAACACATTGAAAAAAAGGATTTAATTTATCTTAATTTAAATGTTACACCAATTCTGAAGATTATTAAACAACGATGATTACCTGTAAAATTCTGCAAAAAGGTCTTTATCGCTAATGTAAGCGAGGAGCTTAACCACCTGTAAAAAGAAAAAGCATGTCAAGACAACGAAATGTAAGAATGAAATGACAGTAAAACAGAACTAATAGAAGGATTAAAGGGTATACCTTATCCAAGGTTTCCTCGATAGCTTCATCACTTAATTTCTCACTACCTCCCTTTTTAAGGATATTATCACAATATGAAGCCAGCAGCTCAGCACTAGAAGAACCAGCCACAACTTTATTGCAGAAAACCTCAAAAGCCTCTTTCAGGGCCTAAAGAACAATTAAAAACAGGGTAAAACTTTGCTAACAGAAAACAGGTATAAACTAGGCAGCGAAATACGAGACTGGCCTTGTGAAATAGCGTGTGATTCGAGAAACAATCAGTAACATATGCCATAAACTTGTCATGCAACTCAATTACTTTCCTGACAAACGCCTATAAAGTCGACCACTTTAGTTCTTAAGTGATCACCTAAAGCCATATCTATTCTTTTACATAATTATAAATTGAGAATATTACCTGCTCCTGTGGACCACCAGCATTGTCCGCCTATGGTAAAGCAAACACATAAAACAGAAATTTATCAGTTACCATACAGGAGTATTTAAGAACTCGACGTATCTTTACAAGAATGCTGTGGCAAGATTGGCTGGTCTGGGGTTTAAAATGAGTTCTGACTGTTGCTTTTTTAGCTGATATCTTTATGACTTAACCCACTAAAAGAGATTAACCATAATTCAAACCCCAGTACTCACAAGTGTGCCCACTATGGCGTGTACAACTATAAATTGTCTTTCTAAACTTCAATGTGCTCACAGACCACAGTTCACCTCTGCTTTAAAAGTCACATTTTTTCTTACTTAAAAAATGCCTAAAATTGTAAACCTTAAACTGGACAACTATGAAGTAGCATGTTAAATATAACAAATTATGCTGGTAAATAAACTGAATTAGCTGTTAGTGTCATGAAAATTCTAGAACTGATTACAGTACCACCAAGAATATGAAGAGAACCAAATTAATATGAGAAAACAGGCTAGCAGATACAAAAGGTGGCTATTTTGACCCAATCATATACAAATGAGCCATTTTAGATTTTAACACATTAATAATTTACAACAAAAGAATTAAAAGAGAAGAGAAACTGTGAGGTTTGGCTCAACCCAACCTGAACTAAAAAATGCTTGCTTTAACCTAAACCCATTTTGACTTGATACCCAATCAGTCCAACCCTAGCAGTTGCTATGTAATTCAAGCTCATTTAAACTGTGATTACTACCTACCTTGTTACTTGCAGCATCTTCAGCCTGTTGAACTAAGGCCATTCCTTCAGCAGTAACATGCTGGCACCCCAAAAAAGTACAAAGTGTCAGCACTATAATAAAAAGTATGCAGACTACTTATGAGCAAAATAATACCTGCTTGAACATATTAGCAACGGGATCCAGCCCTTTGGGAATTTTAGAGAAAAGCCTATACATCCTTGAGAGATCATCCACCTGTTTAATGAAAATTATGAATATGATAAATATATTGATGATATGATGCTCGATGGCAAATCCTTAACGTGAAAATCACTATACCTTATCATCTCGAAGCAAGGTACGACATCCAGAATGCTCTTTTTCTAGCAATTGACTGCTATATACGACCAGCAACTCATTTTGCACATTCTATGAAAGCAAAAAAAAAAGGTATAGATAAGACTAAGTATGCAACAGCTAAATCATAACTGAAGTAATTACATGCGATTATAAATGAAATACATTATTTCTCTTATTAACTTAAGAAACCAAAATGTTTCTAGAAATTCCGTGCGCTAAAGAGCATATATAATATGATCTCCTACAACTAGTCGACTAAATGAAAGATATCATGAAAACTACAACTGGGATATTATTCTGGTGGATATAACCCTGCAATATATATGCTCCAAATTTTTTAAACTTCAACATTCAACAGAAAAACTAACCTCCAAGAGCTTTGGTTCACTGCTTGTATGCAAATAGTTTGAGACTCTATCTTTCTCCTTCTTCAAACAATCCTCAGCCTGTGTTCCACAATAGAAGTCCAACAAATAAGATGAAACTAATACATATGGTAAACATACTGACAGTGATAAGGTAGTCAGCAGTAACTATCATTAATAGACATGGTAAAAAGGGCAAAGAGGCAAGACGATGATAGTCAAAAAGAGTTGATTTAAGCGTTAAGCTAACCTTGGTCCAACATATAAGATAAACTAATACATAATATGATAAACATACTAACAGTGACAATGTAGTCAGCTGTAACTATCATTAATAGATATGGTGCAAAGGGCAAGTCAAAAAGAGTCAATTTAAGTGTTAAGCCAACCTCTAAATCGATTTAATACAGTTTTTATTTCATAAAAAAATAGCAATAGCATGCTAAATAATAAAAGATAATTTAGTCTTTATTAAAGTGATTCCGTGAATTACCAACTTTATAAATGTGAATATACTCCAAATGACTTTCAACCCGTTTCACCAATCTGACCCATTTGACCCATCACCTTTTTAGTTAAATGCTTATGCTTAATCCATTAGTTATGAAAATAAAACCAAAACAGACCCAATTAGAGTAAACGGGTCAAAATCCCCTACCTTTAACCAACAATGATAATAGCAAAAACGACAACAAAAGGCTTTAAAGAATTTTACCTTCAACATGTAATCGGGACAAGAATCTTCCACAATCCAGTTAGAAGCTTTACGAGAATAATAGGCAGCAGAATCAGCAAGCATATAGTTTTCAAAATCATTAATATAGCGATCCATTTGTCCCATCCCGATTTCAACATATATGCCAAGAACATTTTTTAATAATGCCCTATCAATCTGCTCTCCTTCTCGTTCTTTATCAATCTGGATCACAACAACTATTAATATCAACTTCACATGACAAACAAAGAAATTGCTGCCTGAATAAACATATAACTTACAAGGGCAATAACAGCATCTCTAGCTTTACCCTTAGTCTCCTCATAAACCTGTATGAAAAATCATTAGCAAAAAAGGAACCAGATTCTGTAAGGAATGATGCGCAAGAAACTAAATTAAATACTAACCGAATCACGAAAACAAGTTAGACCAACTTCATGTAGGGCAGGTAGGGACCTCCGAGTAATAAAATAGCGATCAAGATAGTGGAAAAAGCGTGAAAGCCACCTAACCATTATTTTATGATTTGACCATCGTTTCACAAGCTCCCGTAACATGAATTCGTCATGCTTCTCTCTTAACGATGGCAGCACCTTAAAAACGAAGTCAAAAGCAGCCATGAGAAAAGATAGCAAAAATATGTAAGCTATGTTTACATGTGGGTACACATGCTTTACCCAAAAGGCCTTAAAAGACTTGGGGATAAATTTATATAATACGGTAATATGATTAACAGATTTATCTGGCAATTTATCAATAAGATGGCAAAAGAGCAAAATCCAGATTTTCCAAAGTACAACCTGAACCATGAAACTTTTGAATTTAACATCTATGATAACCACCTTATCATTTTCAGTAGTAACAGAAACATGACGTGCACAGTAGTTTGAGCTAATGAAGTAGAGACTGCACATCGCTCTCTATTAACTACGACTCACTGTATGGTATGCATGATGCTTACTGATGTATTATTTTCATATTTACATCACAGTTCACATGCTCTGATTTACAAATAAATAGCAACTTATACTGAACTCAAAACAACAGGAATAAAGGGTTTACCGTTGATCTAATATACTCTTCAAAGGCTTCCCTGTATTTTTCATACAACTGTTGAGAATAGTCATGAGGAGGCTTTTGAGTGCACATGTTATAGATAGTGCTGCACAAAAAAAGAGTAAGTCAGACTCTTTTTCTACTAAAAAGATTAAAAACAACAAACACACAAATATGAAGGAAAATAAAGATACGTGTATAGCATCATGTATTCTTCAGAAGTAAATTGTTCCGGTTGCCCTTCCAAAATTTTCTTGAGCTTCTGTATCCCAGTCTGCATGTAATTCCAACCGTCATCCAATTCCACTGTCTTGATATTAGACATCGTCATTGTGACGCTAAACCTCCTTCAGCAAAGCAGAAACCGAACGAGAAAAACTGATTCATCAAAGTAAACTCTAGGTCAGACTAGAATATGAGTATAGAAAACTCGTATGTAAAATCTGCCGGCATTTACTTGCAGACGAAGGAAGACATCTCGATAAACATTACGAATTTTGACTCCTAAATCAACCATACTCGCATTTGTTACATATAAATAACGTTTCACTAGTCACTCATCGGCACCATAAATGAGCATACTCTCAAAACAACTAATAATAAATCTGACTTGATGTCAAAAATGATTTCTTAAACATTTATGAGTCAATAAAAACCATAAAATCCAAAATTAACAAAGTCAAACCCTAGTTTACTACCTGACATGTATTATCTTCAACAATATGTATGTATGTATGTATGTATGTATGTATGTAGGTATGAGAGGCAAGTACATCAATTAGGCCTATCAATTACAATCAGACAAATAAAATCCCCAAAATGAAATCGAAAGACGTTTTACGATCAATCAAAAATGTGAAATCGAGTGATGATAATAATAATAACTGCGTGGAATCGTAAATAAAGCTAGTGAAAAGAGTGATGATAAGTACCGGCTGTAACAATCAATCAACCAGCGATTAGATAAGGATTAGGGTTTGTGGTGGAAGAAGCAAATAAATATAAATAAATGATAACAATAATCAAACTGCCAAGGCGGAGTCCACCTTTGTTTTATTTCTCTACACTTACAAAACTTATCCTTTTTATATTTGAGTAAAGTAAAATAAAATACAGTTTTAGTTTATATGTTTTTCATATCGTTACGGTTTTAATATATTCTTGGAGCTACTATTTATGAATTTGAGAACCCCGGGTCCGTCGTGGGTGAGAAACATTGGATGTCAAGATGAGTCGGGTTTTTAATAAAGCTCGGACAATATTTCGGTTAGGACTCATGGATATGTTGGCGGGTGGGGCTATTCGGCCCCTCGTGACCGAGGCTATAATTACAGGCTGGAGTGTCTAGAATGCAAAACGACCTTACTCGTATCAAGAACACGGTGGTAGAAACAATAGTTTGTGGTGGCAGGATAGGCAAATGTGATATACAAATTGTGGTTCGATGGCCGGAGATGGGTATTAGCAAAAATCCATCCTTGTGATTTATTATTAGAAAACAACAATCAAACATATAAAATGAATTAGACGTATTTAAATTCTTTTCAAATTCTTACAACACCATTAACAAAAAGCAATTTGCCTGTAACATCATCGTTGTTTATAGATTTTATACATAAAAATTCGACTTCAATACCACAATTGAATTCGCATTTAAATTCTTTTCAAATGCTTATAGCAGCATTAATAAAAAGCAATTTGCCTATGATATTATCATTTTTTGTAGATTTTATACATAAAAATTTGACTTTGATGTCAATTGAATTCACCAATATCATTGAACTAAAGACGTCTTGTGAAATTTAAACTACTCATTTCTTTTAATATATTAAAAAAAATAAATTGATTAAGCTTAATAATTAAACTTAATTTTTTGGTTTGGTCATTTACCATTGTTACCTTCAGGCTTCAGCTTTTATTTAGTTTTAAAGATGTAATTTTATACTCGAATTTCAATCCTGACCAAAGAACCACAATCATTTTCAACCTCAATCCACCAATCCAGAACACATAAAACAATAGCCCCCATAAGACTAAACAAAGTTACAAAGACAGTAACAATGCTGATATTGCAACAATCACAGCACAAGGTTTCTTTTTACAAAAAAGGGGATGTAGAAGCACCATTACAATACAAAATTTGGTGCAAAACGGCTTTTGTACTTCGTGTTCTCCGATGCAGAAGTTAAGTTTATTTGGTTTTAAAGGGTCTGTGAGGCCTGTTAAAAATTGGGTTGCCTACTAATTCTTTAGCAGACGGACGTCGAACAGGATCAGGGTCCAACATTGCCTGCAACAGCAACAGATAGATGAATACATGGTTCAATATAAATGCACCATCAGGAATAAAACATACAAAAGAATAGCCACTTTAACATGTAAATCGAGAAATTAGTTGTACCTTAAGTATATTCTGAAACTGCACCGAATGACCAGGAAGAAGAGAAAGTTTTCCTTCCCTGAGATTTTGAAAATAGGGCCCAGAATCTGGCAATGTTGAACCCCTTATAATTTCATAAATAGTAGCTCCGAAAGAGAATATATCAACTTTGTCTAGATGATCATAGTTATCATTCAAGATTTCTTGTGGCATGTATCTTGCATCACCTTCATCAATCGGTAAACTCCCATCAAGAAGACTTGCACAGCCAAAATCACCAAGCTTGTAAACGCCATTCTTCACATATATATTTTCTGGTTTCACATCTAAGTGAACTATCCCTTTTTCGTGTATAGATTGCAATGCCTTGGCTATCTGTAACCAACACCATAATTGTTATAATTGACCTTAAGGACTTTATGTAACAACACTTAACGCATGAGTGATATAAAGTATACTAACCTGATGCATTACTTCCAACACTTCACCATCTGAGCATATTTTAGAGGAATGGTTGATAGATATATTGCGATCACAAAGTTCCATTTGAATGTATAATTGCTCATTTTCAAACCAAGAAGTATTATATCCAACAATGTTTTCATGATACCCTGCATTTCGTTTAAGGATTTTTTTTAGGAATAAATTAAATAAAATAGACAACTGAGATAAAATGTTTCCAAATTACTCACCTAATGCAGCTAAAGCTTGAACTTCCATCAAAGCCTTTTGCCTGTGAAATTGTCCCAAATCAATACAAAAACATAGACTACGTGAACACATACACCAATATAGATATATATCCATATTGAAGCAACACTGCCCTGGAGGAAGAAAAATGAAATACCTTTCAGTTTCCTGATATAACTTTCTGGTACTGCATTTGACAGCATACATGCAACCATCAATTCTCTTCAAAACTTTAAATACACGACTGAAATTTCCAGTGCCAATTTGCTGGATGAGAAAAAATAAGTTTTAAAAACAACAGGTGGCACACTTTAAAAAGATGGTAAGATAATGGTAACATCTTTTTTACCTCTATTTCATGAAAATCTGTTCGATAGCGAGAAAGACCATCACCACCAAGTGCGGCAGGAAAGAAAACTGTTGATTCAAAAGTAGAGTAAACAGTTAGAGAAAACAGACTTCCAAACTCCAAACTTGTTCAGTAAAAGGATACATAGCATCCACAAGTGTATGAGTTGTAAAACTTTTGTGATACTTCAAACAAGTTCAGATGAATCTACCTGCACACTTTGATCTGCGGTCTCCAAATGGATCGACATCATTTCCTGAATCATCCTTAATGTAAGGGTTCTTCATACAAGGTGGAGGCATTACCCGACAACGTAATGCCACCACGGATTGGGAAACATAGCCCTGCTTGCTTATGCTAGGCTCAGTTATTGCTTGATTATCAGTTTCATCTTCTTCTGGTATACCACCTCCCAGTTCCAAAAGTGTTGCTACAATGAAAACTGGTTCAGATATTAAATTGCAAACATAACAAACAAAGAGATACAAGAATTCTAGAGCTACTTGAAATCGTTGAACAAATACATATGAGAATTCTAAAGCCACTTAAAAGAGTTAACAAATCAACCAAAAAAACTGACCTTCTCTTTGCCTTTTGCTTCTAACAGACTTCATCTTTTCTGGTGATTTTGGGCACGGCAGCTCTTCCAGCTATAAAAAAATAAATATCATATCAACTGCAAAAAGCAAAAACTCCAAACTGAAATAGCTTGCATGTAACATCTACCATAACTACCTTATTGAAACCTGCAGTGACAGGCAAAGATGGAACTT
Organism: Bidens hawaiensis; assembly: GCF_021521415.1. NCBI lineage: Eukaryota > Viridiplantae > Streptophyta > Magnoliopsida > Asterales > Asteraceae > Bidens > Bidens hawaiensis. Next base: position 662,785 of record NW_027491961.1, read on the forward strand.
CTGGAGTAATGTAGTCTGGCGTGCTGCACCCAAACAACCATCAATATATTCAGTTTCACAAAAACCACACATTTATCCAATTAAAAAAAAGATACAAATTTTAGGTCACTAGAGCCATCCAACTCTAAAATTAAGCTACATCAGGGATATAACTTGTACTCCTTCAGCTATTGCGAAGAGCTATAAACTAATTGTGCCATCAAACCCGGTGGTTTCATATATATACAAGTAGTCAAAGTCACTACAGTTTTTCACTCCTACATTCATATGGTTAAACAAAAGCTCACTTATAAATTATGTCACTCGACAATAAGAACAAATATTCATAACCAGACCTATCCAACTCTAAAATTAAGCTACGTTTGATATAACTTGCACTTCTCCAGCTATTGCAAAGAGCTACAAACTGATTATGGAACCAAACCTGGCGGTTTCATATGTATTAGTAGTCAAATTTGTAACAAGTATAAGACAGTCACTCTAGTATTAGCACTACTACATTCATATAGTTAAACAAAAGGTCACCTATAAATTATGTCACTCAACAATAGAAGAAATATCCATAACCTGACCTACCCAACTCTAAAATTAAGCAGAATCTGATATAATTTGCACTCCTTCAGCTATTGCAAAGAGCTATAAACTGATTATGGCACCAAACCTGGCGGTTTGATATATATTAGTAGTCAAATTTCTATCAGAAATAACAGTCACTATAGTGTTTCACTCCTACATTCACGTGGTTAAACAAAAGTTCACATATAGATTATGCCACTTGACAATAAAAACAAATATCCATAACTAGACCTATCCAACTCTAAAATTAACCTACATCTGATTCAGCAATTACAGAGACCTATAAACTGATTATGGAGCCAAACCTAGTAGCTATGCAGTCAATATAGGTGGTATCTCAGTGGTATCTTGGTGGGATCTCGGTTATCGGTCCTCTTGACAAATATCGGTCCCGATAATATCAGTGATATTGACCAATATTGACTGATATATCACCGATATTTCCAATATCAGTGTTTTAAGTCTTAACTGTCAATTGTCGGTGTTCAACATTAGCATTTAAAGTTTTAATCAGTTCCTACTTTCTACGATTGTTGTGTCTTGCAAGTTGCAAAAGGTTAGTTTGTTAATGGTAAGAGAGTATACTGAATTATTAGTGTTAAAATTGCTATATATATGAATTTTATATGACATTAAAATTACCAATATCCCACAGCGATAACCGATATCTCAAATATCGGTCCTCCATCGATATCTGATATTTTTCTGCATTAACCTGCTTAGTCTAGTAGTTCAATATGTATAGTAGTAGTCAATTTGTAGCAAATGTAAAACATATTTTCAGTCCTAATTCACATCAGTCACTTAACAATAAGAGCAAATATTCATAATAACTGTACACTAACCCTAAAAACTTAAAAACATCCAAAATAACAATTACCAGAAGAAATCCTGACTGAGAATATAATCCTTGTCATCTCCATTAACATCGCCGTCAAAGTCCAACACCGTGGCCGACGGAAACAGCGACGACGTTGACGGAGCCGATTCCATCGCATCGTGAGACACGTCATCGAGCAGACTCTGAAATCGCGAAGAGTTGTGGTTGACCTGAGGCGGCTTGAAAGTGATTTGACCTGGTTTGACCGATAGATGACCTGTGAGTGAGCCTTTCATGAGCTTGTTAGTTTGCTTTCCGTTACTCCTTCTCCTCTTCACGGCTGTGCTTGTGCTCTTCATCAATCGGTTAATTAATCAATCGCCGGTCACCGGAACACAGTCTCCGTCGAATACGAATATATTGTGTGGTTTTGGGGGTGAAATGAAATGGATTCAAAATGTGCGCGGGTTAGATGTTTTTTCGAGGCGCGTGTTATCGTTGATTCGTGCGATGTGTTTCTTTTTACGGAATCGAGACCGTCCGTTTAATTATTTATTTATTTATTTATTATCCAGAAGATGCTTTTAAGTTTTGACTTTATGTGGATTGTGGAGCCCATCTTGCACTGAGCTAGCTGCTAGTGTGCTTTGTAAGCTATGAATTTTGTGATATGGGCTGTTTACCTCAACTACTGAAAGCCCATTTTGGCTAGTCTGACTATCATCAAAATAATAAAAATAAGAGTGTTTAATCTAAATTTTATTTCCACACAAATTTGTTCACTGATCTTGCTTAGATTTAACTTCATTGAAATAAAGTATTCAAGATATATAAATCAGATTATGCATCAACTATTGAGATTATGTACTAGATCTTTTTAATGATAGCTTCGTAAGTAAACAAACGTATTTAGTTGTTCCGTCTTGATGAGAAAATATTGTGTGTGTAATAGCTATAGATGCGTAAAATAAAAAAAAAATAGCATTGACGAGTAATGGATTAATGGCGAGTAATGGATTAATGTGTATAACCTTTTTACTTGTTTATAAATAATAATAAAAATATATATTTATTGCACCAAATAGTCGCATCCGAGTTTAGGAGAGTTTGGTTCACCATCTTGGTCGCACCTTTCATATCCCAATGTGGACAAGTGATTTCCATTAGATGCTTTCAACAATTATTTATTGCGACCCAACATACATAGCATTTCCTATTACATTAGTGGTGCATCCTTCTTGTTCTCCCCGTACTAGGAAAATGCGATTTCACTGCATTATCATCTACATTGAAAATGAAACAAATTGTCGAACAATTTCTACCCTAAGTAACACACCATTGTCCAAGCCCTTGCACAGTTTACACTGGGTAGCTAACACCCAACATTACAACGCCAAACCTTTTGGTGTGAGCTCTTATAGAAGGTCATCGTGCTATCAATAGTGTAACCTTTATCCATTGAGGGTGACCCTTTTTACATATGCATCGTCAGATCACCAAATCGACATTTTATGAATTTTTTGAATAAATAAATATTAGAGTAAAGTGTCAAAATCGTCCATGAGGTTTGTTTAAAAATGCGATTTTCGTCCAAAAAGCTTTATTTTTGCATCTGGGTCATCGAGATTTCCCACTTCTTACCGATTACATTCAAAAAATTAACTCTGTTAATTTTTATCATTAATTTAGTGGCAAAACTGTCCTTTTTATAATATACCAAAACTAGGGATCATTCATGCAATAATATAAATAAAAACAATGTACAAGTCCAAGAAGCAAGATATTTTTAGCACATGATGGCGTGGCAGCAAAGCAGGTGACTCCTAAACTGTTTTTCCGCTTACGTGTAACTCCCGCTAACCGTAAGTTAATATTATAACAGGTGAAGTGCACTTTGCATCCCTCCATCTTTTATATATCTTATGCATCCCTATACTTTGTTTTATGCATTTGAGCTCCTTACCTAAGACGCAAATTGCACAATAGATGGCATATATGCTAAATTTTAAGAAAACTTTATGTGATAAGTTAAAAAACTTCATCAACTAAATTTTAATGTTTATTTAGTTTATTAACTTACTTATCATATAACACAACTACCGAGTTCTTTACATATTGCAACTTGAATATAAACTTAGAAACAACTCATAATGGTAGATGTGTACAGTTCCGATTAAATTCGTGACCGAAATTTCAGTGTATCAGTTATCATCAACATATTTGATGAGTCATGAAAATTTAACTTTTAGTGACCATACGGGTTCAAGACAAGTTGAACAAGCATGGCTACCACACACCCAATTTTATTTCATATATAGTTTTTTTAAATATGTATATGTATTATTGGATATTCTTCGCTTTCTTTTAAACAAGCACACAATAAACTTAATTCATTTTTCAAAAGATATTCAACGAAACACCTTTTAACATTAAAACTTTTGCTTATCTATCATTCACAAGTGAATAGCATATCTATGTGTTTATCTTCCTTCGCTTTTTATTATAAATATTATGCATCGTCAATCAATCCTGTAAAGCAGAACACCGTAGGCTCGTTACGAGAACAGAAACAGGGGGTCTTCTTGTAACCACCATCCGACATATCAATCAGTATGAGTATTGAGAGAGTAATTGCAAGAGTGAGGGAAAGAGGAGGATCCTCAGACAGTTGGTCCAAATACCGTATTTGTAGCCAGAGATGTAGAGAATTATTGGTTCAGCTGTCACTATCAGTGGAACATTCTATTCATGTGGGGAAGCACATACGAGGTTTCTATTTGGTCATGACAGCTGGTGCATAAGGACAGCTGCCACCTGGAGGTACAATGCTGGCGTCCGCTGATATGCCCGTCGTGCATTTGTGTTCCTCCTTGTACTGGTTGCCTCTTAAAGGAATCTTGCACTGTGATTTGTACGCAGACTAAACGTTTTGTACTGTTTGTCTCCTCCACAGCTGACAGGTCATGTGCTTGCAGGGGGTGTCCACGAGCTTCTTTATTGCAAATGGTCAGGAAAGGCTCGTGGGGTGACTGGGGTTGTCTCGTGAATCTTGTCCAAGACTATGTCATACTTTCCTTGGTGTTACGGATGGGTCTAAGACCCTCTCTCTTCATTAAAACTTTTCGCATATGCATCATTTGCGAGAAATGAATAACATTCATTAATCAACCAACGAAAAACAAGTCACATCTTGCATTTCACGTAACAACAAAAGGACTAAAGTATAACCAATTAAAAGTACAAGACCATGTAATGTAAATATTATATTTAAACAAATAGATATAAATTCCATCTAGAAAGACCCAACAACATTCCGATCATCACCATCATCATCCGCCATGGCAACGGTATCGGCGTTTTCATCTCCGGCATGGCAAAACCCTAACCCTGACCCCACCACCAGCAATTCCAATCCACAACCAGAAGATCCACCAATTTCACTCCCACCGATCCGAACCAATTCTCACCACATTGACGCCACCGAACCTCATTCCAAACCAAACCCTAACCCTAACCATGCACCTCTTTCGCTATTCCACGTCTCCTTCAACCAGGACAACGGATGCTTCGCCTGTGGCATCAACCAAGGCTTCCGGATATACAATTGCGATCCATTCCGCGAGATCTTCCGCCGTGACTTCCAATCCGGCGGCGGCGTCGTCGTCGTCGAGATGCTCTTCCGCTGCAACATACTCGCCTTAGTCGGCGGTGGGCCCCACCCGCAGTATCCTCTCAACAAGGTCATGATTTGGGACGATCACCAAGGCCGCTGCATCGGCGAGCTTTCCTTTCGCTCCGAGGTTCACGGAGTCCGATTAAGGCGAGACCGTATAGTTGTCGTCCTGGAGCAGAAGATATTTGTGTATAATTTTACGGATTTGAAGTTGTTGCAACAGATTGAGACGTTTGGGAACCCGAAGGGGTTGTGTGAGGTTTCGCAGGCTTCGGGGAATTTTGTGCTTGTGTGTCTTGGGTTGCGAAAGGGGCAGGTTCGGGTTGAGCATTACGCGTCGAAGCGGACCAAGTTTGTTTTGGCTCATGATTCAAGAATTGCGTGTTTTGCTTTGGCGCAGGATGGGAATATGCTTGCTACGGCCAGCAATAAGGGGACTCTTGTTCGTGTTTTTAATACGCATGACGGGACGCTGTTGCACGAGGTATTTGGATGATTATGCTACTATTTTGATCATGATCATGACCTCTAGTTAGCTTGATGCAAGAGAAACTAATTATTGATCATTTAAGCTGCCTAGATGCTAGTTTGTTTAATCCATCCTACTAATGGTTATATGATTATTGGATTGTAGAATAATTAGTTTGATATTAGCGGTAAGAAAATTGATTGTTAAAGAGTAGAGCTTGATTACTTATACACCTTCTTTTGTCTACCACTTTTGAATAATTAAAAATTACAAGCTTTAGCACCGACAAAGTGATTATCAGCGGAAGTACACCGAAGAAGTATTTCATCACCCATGCATCCACACTTGTCTATATGATTCTGATTATCCAATAATATAATCGAGACCCCATGTGTCAGTGTGTCACTAACACCGAAGAAACACAAAATGGAACTTTACGAATGACACTTGTTTGATAAGCAGCATGTGACGATCATGAGAAGAGAATATTGTATAAGTATGTTGTCAGATGATTAATAGTGGATATCTGATGCAGGTAAGAAGGGGTGCAGATAGAGCAGAAATATATAGCCTTTCGTTTTCTCCTACTGCTGAGTGGCTAGCAGTTTCAAGCGATAAAGGTACCATTCATGTTTTCAGCGTGACAGCTGTTGATAATCCAGGGCACACTGCTCCTAGTTCTCCTTCTAGCTCGCCTCGCGCTCTCATTAAAGGTAGCCAATTGTATACAATTTTGTAGGATTTATAGGATGATTTATTTAATGCTGAACTGTATACATTTTTCTTTCAGGAGTTATTCCCAAGTATTTTAGCTCTGTCTGGTCATTAGCTCAGTTTCGTTTGGTTGAAGGTTGTCATTATATTGCTGCATTTGGTCATCAAAAGAATACAGTGGTAATCCTCGGCTTGGATGGAAGGTTGGTGACCATTATTCTTGTTTTAATAAATTTGTTAACTTGACTATCCACATTTAACTATGCTAGTTACAAAATTCACATTATTTGTAAATATATGTGCCAATGATTCTGGATATAAAAACAACTTTCTAATTCGAATCAAGATGATAATTCATTAATTGTCTGGTACGGATCTGGTTCTGTGTCTGCAACTTCTAGCTGTTACATGTGACTAGATATAAGATATGGGTGTATTAATTGTTGGCAAATCCAATCCATTTGCTTTTGAATGGATATAACACATTTAGTGTTTGAAATCATATTTAACACACTTTAGTATATATCAAAACTTAAAGAAAGGCAAAAGGAACTCTATCCGACCTACTTTAACATGTTTTGAAATGACCCGTTAGGACACGTAACCCAACTACCCTCCTCTTACGACTCATCATGCATTTATGCCAGATCCAATTGTTTTGTACATAGTATTTTGCAGCTGCTGATGCAATAAAGTTTTTGTGCAGTTTCTATAGATGCAAATTTGACCCAAAAACAGGCGGGGAGATGACTCAACTGGAATATCACAACTTTATGAAGCCAGATGACTCTTTCTAATTTCTAACACTTGTGAAAATGGGTATATGACTTTGTAAATACCAATTTATATACTGGAAGTTGTGATAATAAAAATGACAGAAGGCTAACCATATTTGATATATATATTTTGAGCTATATATGTATGATGGTGGTATGAATACTATTCAGTGGATTATTGTTATGTGCCTCTTTATGTTTATTGATTTATGCCACATGATATTTCAAAGTATTATTTATAAACTTGCTCTACATTGAAATAAAGGAACAAAAACCAGATTATTTTGATTTTACTAATTCACAGAATAAGTAAAGAAAGAAAGGCAATGAAAAAATAATCCATCTTTCATAGTATGAAAAACATTACAAAGACCCATCCTTTAGACATGAGGGATTCTTTATCACATATTCCAGTGCACATCCCCATTGTTCAACATCTTAACAGTCTCCCATGAACGCAGCCAAATCTTTTAAAACACCGGGACACCCTGCACTCCAACGTGCCGCTTCCCTCGACACATCCTCGTACCCGTCCTTTGGGCAATCTTGCCCAAAAGCATTCAAACAAAACACTTTCAAAGACTCGTCGTCATCAAGCAACCGAGGCTCATACATAGTATACGGTTTAACCCGATCAAGAACACTCGACTCGTTTCTTGTGGTCACAATTATTCTACTTCCACCACCCAAAATTGCAGCATTCATGCCTAATATCTTCAACTGCTCATCATTATCAACATCATCAAGAACCAAAAGAAGCCTTTGGTTCGTTATCATCTTTTCTATCTTTCCAATTCCTTGATGATAGTTGTCTATACGTATTCGACTCTCATCATTTTGGCCAAGTTTTGACAAGAGCTTCTTCTGCAAAGTCAACTTCCCATTTCTTTCTCCAAATATGGTCTTCACATCAGAAAGAAAACAGCTGTACCGGACTCCGAAATCTATAGCAAGACGCTCATATGTAGCGTTTGCTATTGTGGTCTTACCAGTCCCCACAGGCCCATGAATTACAAGTACACGAACATCATCGGATCCTATGTTCAACAATGAAATGACTTCTTGTACCCGAGATTCTATCCCAACATGGTGCAGGTCTGCTATGTTTAAATCCAGTTGACCATGTAACAACTCGTCGACTTTTTAACAACTTTTTCCAACAACTCGTTCTCGTCCCTGCAAAATACAAATGCTATTCAAATCCACTATATGAAAAACATAAGCAACAAGAAGGCTTTAGAGATAGCGGATATATGCAAAATACCCGTTGGCATCATCTTGCAGATGCAAACCAGGCAGTTCTCCAGCCTTCTGTAGAGCTTCCCTCCACTTCTGAATCGTTTTCTCATCAAACGTTGTTCTATCATTTGTTATCAGTTCTTTAAATGGACCATGCTCGTTGCCAATATCAGGTTGTTTGACATCCAGGAATACAGGAAGAACGATCTGTTGATCGTTGGTGTGCGTACAATGCATCATCTGGGAAAGCTCCTCAAGGCACCATTTGGAGTTCGCATAGCGTGTCGAAAATACAACAACATAGATTTTAGATTCCTCGATGGCTTGCGACAACTGTGGAGCGATACCTTGACCTCTTGGGAGGGCGGTATCGTGGAACACTTGGAAGTTGTTACGTTTAAGCGCCTCATGGAGGTGGCTCGTGAAGTTGGTTCGAGTATCCTCGCCCCTGAAACTGAGGAACACGTCGTAACGAAACGCTTGCGCAATGTGTTCCATGAAAGCACAAGTAAATTTGATTTTTGTTTTGTTTTATGAAGATGATGCAAACAATGAAAATGTTGGATTGAGTAATTTGTTGGTTTTTTCCAAGTCTTTTCTCTTTGGTAGGTATGAATTGAAGAAGCTTCCAATGAAAACACAAGTAGCAATCAAAAAATATAAACGCGGTTTGATGGTCAGAAAATATTAATAAGACAATAAAGAGTTCGAGAATCTTGGTACCTTATGATTTATGAAATCATCATTATATATTCTACACAAGGAGTCAACGTATTCGTAATTATTAAAAGATTTATATCCATATAAAAGTAATTAAGTAATTGCTGTTCAAAAAATTATATAAAAAAGTAATTAAGGTTTGAATAAAATAAACTTTTTAAAAAGGCTACTAACTTACCCTATGGGACCATGAATGGGGGTGTAAGCGTGCCGAGCCAAGCCCAAGCTTAACTAGGCTCGAGCTTGATTTGTTTTAACTTAAATGCTCCGCTTCTGAAGCTTGAGCTTGGATTGCTCAAAATATAGAGAGCTTGAGTTTGACACGTTTCGGGCTTCATTTCTAAAGCTCGAGCTCGGTTTGCTTAACTTATAAAGTGTTCAATCTCCGCTCATTTACTATTTATTAGTTAATACTTATATATTTGTAGTTATTTTTGTATCTTTTTTTTATTAGGGGCAACTTCATAGAATAATAACCAACTATCAAAAGTGTTCCAATTAGGTCACTCAACGTTAAAAAGTGTTCCAATTAGATAACTCAACTTTAGTGTTTGATTAAATTAAAAGTTTTAACATGTTTTTTTAGCCAATTTCTTTTTTGTTTCACATAGGAAATCTTTTTATCTTCTTTTTGAAGTTGACGTTGAGTGGCGACATGAATTTTATTTTTTATTTTTAAATTTTAATATAATTAACGTTTTTTTTTTAAATTTTAAATTTAACTACATATATTGCAAATTCCGACAGCCACATCTTATCATCCATTTCTTTCTTGACGCACACAAAAATCGGTGAGATTTGATTTGAAGATTTAGTGACCCGATTTGGAAAAAATATGCATTAGTGGCCTAATTGAAACACTTTTGAAAATTGGTTACTATTCTATGAGATTTTCCCTTTTTATTATAACAATATATATAGCTTTATATATATTATTTCGTTATTTTTATCATTGTTTTTATATACAATAGTTATTATTGAATAAAAATATATTAGTAATGGGCTTGTTTAGGGTCATGATCCGGCTCAAGCTCGGGCTCAAAACATGTTTATTTTTGCTCAAGCTCGGGTTTGAGCTCGTTTAAGATTGTTCAACGTGATTGCCGCTTTAATAGCTTCGTTTCGCGAAGGGGGCTCCATTGTTGAACTTTCATCATCTTCTTCATCGATATCATCTTTATTAATTCCAATAACGCTTTGTTTGTGTTAACCTATTTTGATCTTGTATTTATATAGAAAATATTTGTAATGTCCATAAAGTGATACATTGAACACAAGAAGCATAATAAGGTGGGAGATTTAAGGTTTTTTTCAAATTGGGCCGTTCATTTGATATACATGCATTGTATACAATAATTAAGTGGAAGCTTGAAAGGTGTTTGTAAACTAAGTATTCTACTATAAATTAATAAAATATTAATTAATATATAAATTAATAATTATTAATTTATCGATTAATTAATAACTCTTTTAATTAATAAATTTTGGTGGTCCTAAGTGTATTATTTTATAGAGTTTCTACTGTATAACATGTTTGTGAAATAAAAGCAAATTTCCTGAGAACTCGAGCTAAAATGTAACTAGTTCCTACATGTACAAGTATATGATTTCTCATTTCCAATATCATGTACACTTTAATGATCCATCCATTTTATTCATGCATATATTAATTAATTAATTACTTCGCCTGTTGATGTCATGAACACTTGGTGATTCCAACTATATAATATTTATCTCTTTTTTTTTTTAAACGACCAACAAATTTTTTTTTATTAAAACTAGCAAGACTTGGTCTGTTTAAAGAAAGAGTTTTATATAAGGGTTAAAAAGCCAAAAGCCAAAGTCCAATAGCCAAAAGAGAAAAGTTAAAGATAGTATAAGGACTAATAGCGTAACTTTTGGCATCTATATATAATTACATTCAAGTCCTATTTCAATTACAAAATAACCAATATTCATTCCTGCTTGATCGTTGTTTTAAGTACCAGCTAATTTCAAAGCAAATCAAAATTGTTTCTATGGCACTAAAACTGTACGGATCCCTGGGTTCCGAGTCAACACAGCGTGTTCAGGCTTGTTTATACGAGAAGGAAGTCGATTTCGAGTTTGTCATAGTCGACACGGCCGCTGGAGAACACAGAACGCCTCAATTCCTTAAACTCAGCGTACGTATGTATATATATAACTCATACACCTATAGAGCTGATGTTTTACTTATACATAATATTTATATTAATTGCAGCCGTTTGGTGAAGTTCCAGTGCTGGAAGATGGTGATGTCACACTATTTGGTAATTAATTCTGTAACGTTCATCTGTTTCTAGCTAGCTTGTTGATTTTAAATATTACTCCCTCCGTCCAATTGTGCAATTGAAAGTGTCTATGTTTCCTTTTTTGTTTGTCCCATTATAAATATCCTTTTTTTTAAATTTATTAGCTAATTTCTAAGTTTACCCTTAAATACAAACAACTAGCATTAATAAATAATATTGATGGATCAATTTCCATGGGTATTATTGTCATTTGGTAAGCAAAAAAAATAATCATTCTATCTACCTTGCATTTTGTGTTTTTCAAACTATGACACTTTTAATGAGACGGAGGTAGTAATTAATATTTGGCGTATATACTGACAGAATCAAGAGCAATCACGCGGTACATAGCGAACAAATACGAGGGTAAAGGAACGGAACTGATAACAAAGGATCCGATTAAGCTCGCAATACAAACGGTTTGGATGGATTCGGAGACTCAGAGATTCGACCCGCACTTCTTGAAACTAAACCAAGCAACAATGCAGGGCGGTGGAGACGTGCGAGAGTACGAGAACAAGCTAGAGAAGGTGCTAGACGTGTACGAGCAAAGGCTGAGGGAGAGCAAGTATTTGGCAGGAGACTGCTTCACACTGGCGGATCTTCACCACCTCCCGGGCGTGTATTTCCTGCGCTCCACCAAGGCGAAAGGGTGGTTTCGGGGGCGACCGCACGTGCGCGCGTGGGCTGCGGATATCCTTTCACGGCCTGCTTGGGTTAAAGTCGCAGCCTTGTCTCCATGGTGAATACGTTATTAATTAATCAATGTGTCTTGATCGGGTTTCTTTAGTCAAAAGTCGTAATTGATCAGCTGATGCTGATACACTATAATCTTATTATTATTTTAAGTGTATGCATCGTCACTTTTCTAGAAACAATATTTTTTTAACAATTTCCTAGTGTTATGGCTTTTATTTTGTACAGTGTGTGATTCGTGCGCCATGAGGCGAGAGTGTATACGTTACCAGGTATACAGGGGCAACATTTTTAAAATTGTCGAGATTTCATTTTTATCCTTTAAATAAATTTTTCCAGAAATATCCCCTACAAACACGTCTTTTACCACGTGTTATTTAGCGCGTCTTTCACCGACCTGTTAACCTCCAACGCGCGTCTTTCATGGCATGTTAGCCTATGACGCGTCTTTCACGACATACTGGTCATATTAATTGTTTTTTTAATATTAAATTGTTATATTAAATTAATACATATTTATCATTTCTTTTATAACTTGTAATGCATGAGGTTTTATAAAGTTCCAAATATACCTTTGAAACTTACTTATTTTTATCTACGTGTTGACATAAATTTTACTTAAACAAGACTGGTCAATTTTATTAAACATTTATTGAACATTTTAATTAATATCAATTTGACCATCGGTTTTGAGTAAAATTTATGACAACATATAGAGAAATAAACACGTCTCAACGACATATTTAAAATTATATATAAATTTATATATTACAAGTTATAAAAGAAATGACAAATATGTATTAAATTAACTATAATAATATAATATAAAAAACAATTAATAGGGCTAACATGTCGTGAAAGACACGTTAGAGGCTAGCATGTCGTAAAAGACGCGCGTTGGAGGTTAACAGGTTGTGAAAGATGCGTTAAGGCCTAACATGTCGTCAAAGACGTGTTTTGTAAGGAATATTCATGAAAACTTTTATTTAAAGGGACAAAATTGAAATATCCAATTATATTTAGACCGTTTTAAGAATTTTCTCTATTATATATCATGTAGGTTTTAATTTATACAACCGCAAAATAAGCAAATTAAAACGTGGTTAAGTAAACCTGTCTGAAGTTAAAATTAGCTTCATTTATAATAAGTTAAGTTAAAAAAATGAATTAAACGTATTAAAATAATAAAGGAATAAGCTAGTGTTTGTTAAAAAAAGATAAAAGATAAGTTTATTAAACTTTAAGGATCATATGATGGGTAAAGTTATTCTACAAAGTCAAGGGAGATAGAAATTAGAATGATGAGAAAAAATTATAGTTACATTAAAAAACCTTCAAAAAGAATTAAATAAATTAAATAAAAAATTATAACTCAAAATTTAATAAAAAACAAAAAAAGTAAAAACACCAAAATGCTTCCACCATCTTCCTCATTCTTAAAAAGAAAAAAGAAACACAATGTTGAGGGAAAATAACCATTGTGTCTTTTTGTTTATCATTATGTCTTATGTTTATTTTCGTCATTAACTGTGTCTCTTTTCCTTGACATTGTATCTTTTTTTTAATACTGTGTTATATTACTCAACATTGTGTTATATTTTGTTCGGCACTGTGTTATATTTTGCGATCTATTGTGTCTTTTTTTAGTCATAATTGTGTCTTTTGTTCGTTTTCGTCATTGTGTCTTTTATCTCTGCATTGTGTATTTTTGGCGGTTTTTTTTCATTTTTTTTTGTACGGGAATGACGAGGGAAACATTTTCGTTTTTTTTATGTTTTCATTTTTTATTTATATTTTAAGTTATGATTTTTTTATTAATTTTTTAGAATTTTTTTGAGGAGATTTTTTTGTGTGACCACAAATTCTTCTCACAATTCTCATTTTTGTCCACCTTTGTATTTTAACATTCCCTCACATGATAAGTATATTAAAGTTTTAAAGGGAGAAACATAAAATGATTAAAAAGGAAAAAAAAAACAATATCTTGATCGCCACTAAAGAATAAACAGTAAACTCTTGCTTGAATAATATTAATTGTAATCAATGAATGTATATGTTGCTTTAGTTATCAGACTTGTGAAACTGAAGACACGAGTAGGATCTATAAATGACTTCCGCTAAGGTTATCTCAATAGTACTATTACATTCATTCATCTTTCCATAAGTAGAAATAATAAAGAGATTAGATAATATGTTAAACTATGAAATTTTCTATACAAGTCAGGTTGCTTGTAATATAATACAAAATAAGCAACACTTTGGTGTGTTTTTGGATATAAAGTTTAAAATATTATTAGGTGTGTGTAATTAATAATCTTCGGTAGACATAAGTGTCAAACCCACAATTGATAAGAAAAGAGTGATACCTCTCATATACACCTAATTAAAGTAGCGAGATAATCCCTGAAGAAATGTTCTAACGTAACATTTTCTTTGATCTCGTTATACTTTATAATAATATTATTCCATAAATAAATGATTTGATAGTCTAAATGAAAAATAAGAAAACGTGGCGTCACACTAACTTAAGAATTTTACTTTTTGTTTAAGGCAAGAGGAAGTTCCCATTGTTACACAACCTCGGACTCATCATGCTATTCATCTAATCCTAGTTATTTTAGGTATCGTTATTTCTATTATAAAGACGTGGCGAATCTTCAACCTTTTGATAAAGTTAAATAAATTATATTATATTATATAAAAGGACAAAAATACGTTAGTTATTTGATCTTTTACTCGGTTAACACAAAACTTCGACATTTTATGTAAACGTGATATAAACTCTTAAATAAGGAACACGCAAAATAAATGTCAACCTGCAAAAAAAGGGTGATCGATCATGAAGCTTAGCATTGATAAAGATTAGTCATTAATGTTGAAACGTGTCAAATAAAATAAAGAACAAAGTGCTGACGTTGCAATGACGCCATCTTTCTAGAACTAGAATTTCTCATTAGCCAAAGTCTCAAAGAGTGAAAAAGTTGACCGACACAAGAAGTCTTTAGGCATTGATTAATGCACACACAATTAAAAAAAATGGAAAGAAAGGTGAATATTCCTGGGTGTACTTGCGCACCGAACGCATTACTGGTTGCTAGTTGTTGTTGCTCACCTGATTATTCCAACACAGGACGAAATCAACAACAATAGTCATAAGTGGAATGGATTGGCTGACTTTCGGAAAACTAGGGACGCCACATAGGCCTCGATAAACAACCTCGTGACAGTAAGCTCTGGTTAAGCTCATGGGTAGCATCTTAAACGAGCCAAGGCTTGGCTGTGTTACATAAATTAATACAGAGAAGTCCAAAAGAGTTAAAACAAAATTATACACAAGGCTTGAGCTCTAATAGGATAAGTAGCACGAGTTTTATTTGAGGCTTGACTTTAATCATGCTCGATAAGGCTAGGCTCATTTCAAGTTTCTTATCGATCATCGATCGGGTCATAAGTAGCTAAAGAGCAACTTGACTCGTTTGCATCCCTATATTCATGTCTATTTAAATAATAATAATAATAATAATAATAATAATAATAACTATTATTATTATTGTTGTTGTTATTAGAATAATCATACCTCTTTTTTATGAACATATCCAAGAGTATAGCTTTTAAGGGATAGGGAGTGTCCCCGGTCACCGTCATTTTTTCGTTTCGTAGGGTAAATTTTCGCGATTCCATCTGAAAATTTTTATATGCATTAAGCCCGGTCATCTCTCAATGACTTCGGTCACCCTTATGACTTAGCCCTAGCTTCGCCGCTGAACATAACAAATCAAGCGGCTTGTTTGGATTTTATTGTGAAAAAAACTTCACCACTTTCTTTGTAAAGTAAGAGTTTAAGGGTTAAAATGCAGTAATAGAAATCAGCCAACCAAAAGAGAATAAGAAGCAATAATCTAAGGACTATTTATGTATTTCTATGCATCTATGTGTTTATATATATATACACTTTCCCTTCCACAAATAATAATTTAACCATCATCCTCCAAATCAGCATTTGTGCTACCTATTCATTTCTCAATTTTGATCATAGTTGCTAATAAAACAAACAATATGACGGTAAAAGTGTTCGGATTCATCGGTTCAAACGCGGTCTATCGTGTTCTAGCCACTCTATACGAGAAGAACGTCGATTATGAGTTTGTTAGAGTCAACATGGGCATCTTGGAACACAAAAGGCCCCGTTTCCTAGCGCGCAATGTATGTATATGAGTATATCGTATTATTAGATTTCAAAACTCGTAATCATATGTTAACTTCAAATTTATCTTGTTTTAATCCTTATATGTGTGTGTTTATGTATGCAGCCCTTTGGTCAAGTTCCCGTGTTTGAGGATGGCGATGTCACGCTATTCGGTAATTAACCTTTCAAATTCGAACTATTGCTAGTTGATTTTAGAAACTCGATAAATGGTCCAATTTGAAAATAGAAGTCAAACAAGCAGGAAAGCAACAAACTACGCTGCTATCCTTTTTATTTTAGCAAAAATGAGTCTTTTAAGTTTTAATAATCGCATATATAGACTTTAGCGTCATAATATTATTTGTTATTCTGTTTCAGAATCAAGAGCGATTACGCAATACATAGCGCGCAAATACGCGGGCAAGGGAACGGAGCTAATAATGAAGGATCCGATTCAAATGGCGATACAAACGGTGTGGATGGAAGTGGAAAGCCAGAAATTCGATCGAGCATCATGGAAGCTAATGGAAATAGCAATGGGTCGTGTTCATGGCACCCCAGAGCTAGTGGCGGAGAACGAAAAGAAGTTATCTGACGTGCTAGACGTATATGAGGCACGACTAAAGGAGAACAAGTATTTGGCGGGAGATAGCTTCACGCTAGCGGATCTCCACCACCAACCAAACATTAACTTTTTGATGTCGACGAGGTTGAAGAGGTTGTTTGAGTCACGGCCGCAAGTGCGCGCGTGGGTTGCTGACATCCTGACTAGGCCTGCATGGTTGAAAGTCATGGCCTTGTCCCCTTGGTGAACGTGAGGTTTGTTGTGATGTTGCAATGAGTGTTGCACGTTATGCTTGTTATTGTTGACCATGTTCTATGGTTATGTTTGGTCAAATTTGATGAGCGATTCATTATTATTTTCATCGTCATAGTTTCTAGAAACATGTTTTTTTAATAATATTTTGGTTGTGTGGACTTTTGACTGGTCGTTGTCAACTCAACTTTATTATTCATTGTAGCTTGACTCGCATTATTATTCTATTCTTAAAATCAAATAATATTTATTGCTATTAAATTTATTTATATATTCTAAATTCTTAATCTTGATCGTATATCTCTAATAACTGGTTATGGTGACCGTATGAAAGAAGACGTAATGAGGATATTTTTCTTCGTCTTGAGCTTCTATTTTTAATTGATTACAGTTTACATGATATAAATTAAGACAGATAGGCTGTTTAAAGCTATACGATAGAGAGTGTCACCCATTTTTTTGGGAGGATGAGTCCTCGTTTAATCGGACCAGTCTAGTCGGGTAGGGCAGGTTGCGTATCGTTTGGAACTACCAGATGAGTTGCATGGTATTCACAACACGTTCCACGTGTCTCATTTGTGCAAATGCATAGCCGATGAAACTTCATATGTAATTTTTGACGATATTGAAATTGGTGATAAACTCAACTACTCGGGAACGGTTCAACTAATCAAGGTACAGTGCAAACATCGAAAAAGGCCGCTTGGTAATTGAAAGAGGAAAAAGTAAGGTTTGTTTGAATATTAGTTGGTAAATATTGAACGATTTAAGATTCTAATCCGGCATTAAAGCAAGAAGCATCACTTGGTAAGTGATTTCACACCATTAATCCTTCAAAGTTTTGAATAGAAACGGGTATAGAATAATCCATTAGTGAAATGAAGTAACTTGGTTGGAATGCGTCTTGATTGTCATTAAGAGATTACCTTTTAATGATTTATAGTCTCTTAATGGTTAAGAGATAAACTTAAGTCTGAATGATTAATAGGCTGGCTCTTACTGGTTACCTCTTAACTATTAAGAGGTTATGAACCATTAAGAGATCGCATCTTAATGGCCTTAAGAGGTTACCAAAAAGTTGATTTCATGAATTATGTGAAAATGGGTATGTGGATATAATATTGATTTGGGTTCATAGGAGATGTAAATTGACATAAAGGGAATAAGGATGGGTTGCTACGGCATTATAGAAAGCAAGATGATTAAATGTTTAATGTGCAATACAAGTGTCTGATGTAATGGTACTATGAAAACTATATACATGAATTGGAAAAATTAATGTTATCTTTTTGAAAAACTATGATTCAAGTAAATGGAAGTTAAAATTCATCAGAAAGTCGTGATAAAATACGGTCTTTTAGAGCTGTCGATGAGCTTGTGAGAATGATGTCATCCACATATAGTAGCAAATAAGCGGTTTCACGACCATGGGTGTAGATAAATAAAGAATGATCACAAGAACTGTGACGAACCCTAAAGTGGTCACATAATCAGTGAACCGTTAATACCAAGCGCGGGGTGCCTGTTTTAAACCATATAGAGATTTCTTCAGGCGACATACATGACGAGGTAGGTGAGGGTGTCGAAATCCCATAGGTTGGTGCATAAAGACAGTTTCAGCCAGATTTCCATGTAGAAATGCATTTTTAACATTCAGCTTATTGATGTCCCACCCATGAAATAATGCAATGGATAATACTAGACAGATGGTTGTCGGTTTAACAACCGGACTGAATGTCTCGTCACAATCAACTCCAATCTATTGAGACCTGCCATCACACACAAGACAAGCCTTATACCGTTCAAGTGTACCATCAGATTTAGTTTTATGCTTAAATATCCACATACACCGAATAACATTGATGTTCGGCTGACGTGGTACCAACTCCCACGTCTCATTTTCAATAAGAGCATTGAATTCATCTGTCATTGCTCGAGTCCAAGTAGGGCTGGCTAAGGCTTCATTCGGATTGTGGGGTAAAGGCTCAAATGTGGTATGATTGTGAAGGATAAAGATAGGTTTTGGTTTCATGATCCTGTCTATGCCGCGGGTGGTCATGGTCCCAGTGGGAGGAGGTGGTGGAGGGGTGGGGCTGGGGGATGAATCGGTAGATGTAGTTGGTGAGGTGTCGGCCGGTGAGGAGTCTAGTGTCATGTTGGTAGTGTCGTGGGTCGGTGTGGAGGGTGGTGAGAGAGGAGTAGTTTGATGATCAGAAGGTGAGGGCCCAGATTGTTGTCGGGCCGTAGTTAGTGAAGCGGGTGGGGTGGGATTTGAGTTGGTTGTGTCTGTGGGCTCGGATGAATGTGTGGAGGGAGCCGTAGTAGTGGAAGGGGGATACGGGGAAGTCTAAAACACCGGAGATGCGTCGGACGAAAGATTTGAGTGTAGAAATTCATAGGATGGTGGTGGAGATTGTAGGGTGGCGAAAGGATATATGGGTTCGTCAGAGAATACATGTCTAGAAAGGATAATTTTACGGGTGGAAAGGTCATAGCATTTGTATCCTCTATGGTTAGAGGGATAGCCTAGAAATACACAAGGAGATGAGCGATTTTGGAGTTGTTAATAGAGGTAGATGGTAGAAGTGGGTAGCAAAGACACCCAAAAGTACGAAGATGAGAGTAAACAGGGTGCGTATTATATAAGAGGAAGGTGGGGGTGTGGTTTTGTTTAGTTTTGCTGGGAAGGATATTAATGAGATAAGTGGCGAGTTGAAGGGCATGGTGCCAAAAGTTTGCTGGAACGGAAGCATGTGTGAGAAGTGTACGAATGATGTTGTTGATAGAGCGGATTTTTTGTTCCGCTTTACCGTTTTGAGATGAGGTGTGGGGGCACGAAAAATGAAATGACATGCCGTTTTTGGCATAAAATTCATGGAATGATTTATTATTGTATTCAGTGCCATTGTTACATTAGATAGATTTTATATGAATATTAAATTGGGTGAGGATGCATTTATGAAAAATAAGAAAAATTGAGAAAGTTTGTGACTTATTAGTGAGAGGAAAAGTCCATAAATAATTATTCAAGGCATCTAGAAATAATATGTAATATCGGTGACCCTCCTCCCCCCCCCCCCTGTGCTTAGCACTGGAGATGTCCATAAATCACTATGCAATATATCAAAAGGGAGATGTGTAATTGACAAGGAATCATAAAAAGGTAACTTAACATGTTTACCAAAAACACAAGACTGACAAATCTGAGTAACAGAAGGTTTAGTAGCAGAAATAAATTTATGTTTATTCAAATATTGCAAAAGAGAGATTCCAGGATGCCCAAGTCTTTTGTGCCACAAGTCTTGAGAAAGTGCAGCAAATGTTGTTGGGCTTGCAAACTTGGTGTCGGTAAAGAATGTGAGAGGGTAGAGGTCGTCTGTCACACCCCGACCAGCACAATGCGGAAGCGTAAAACGGGAATGCAACAGACAGCTCTGGTGTCAACACATTGTTTATAAGGAAACATCACAAACTAATTTACAATATATTACAATTCATTGTTCTATCATTGTTTTACAGTCTAAGCGATACAAACAAAGCTAGTTCGTTAACTATTAGATCTTACTACTAGTATCCTTGCTTCTATTCACATAGTATCAACCACACCTTTGGGCAAGTAACAGATCACCAAATCATTCCGATTTAGGTACACCTGAAAAGCAGTTTAAAACAGATCAACTACTAGAATTGGTGAGTTTCACGAGTTTCGAGAAAACAGTAATGAGTATTCACAAGTTAACACTTGTAATCATGAAATAAGTATGTATGTATGTAAATGATGTAATTATGCTAAGCTATAATGAAGCCTTGACTGTATGTGCTGCGTACATCCATTTCCCACGCTCAATCAACCACTATGGCCCCTTTCCGCCCACAACATGCCCCAAGTAGCTATGTCTAACACTACATAGCGTGTTGTATAATTATGGTCATGTGCAAACGGGGTAAAGTCTCAGCAATACATGCCCGCTTCGTTTGGGTTTGTCAAACCAATAGTACTATTCACAAGCCACCGGCTCGAAGTTAATCACTGTGATCGTGGGGACTTTCGTGTGTTAGCACTTAGATAATTCACATCAATACATGTTTCAGGTATGTATATGTAATCAAATATGCTTTTCACCCCAAAAGTTCATAAAACAGTTTAAAGAGTGGGGTCATGAAACTCACGGTTTAGTAGATATTCAGTACTGTATCAGCTCGTGGTTTGTTCGGTCCGCTATCAGTAGTTCCTATAATCAATATTATAATAATATTATAATCTCAATACTAAACCGGGCTGTATAACTAATCTGGGTTTAGCTGGAACGCCCAGAAAATGGCAATAGGCTTAGGTTGTGATGTTGTTCAATGTCTAATACTTAAAACCGAACTTGGCTCAGATTCCCGTTTTCCCAGCTAGGCCAAGTTGTTCGTTTACGTGTTCAGAAAACAGTTATGGGAAAATAAGCTTAGGTAAATGTATTGGTTAATAAAATGATTAAGTTATAAAGAAGGATCACATACTGGGGTCCTGGATTAGCCACGTGGCCCGTTTCCGTTTATTCAATTTGATTTAAGAAGAGACGCGCACAATCCACCCGGATTGTTCAGGTTTCTCATAAAAAAGTTCTTTTTTACTTAGTTAGTCCAAAAATATGATTTTTGATCACTCTTGGTGTTTTGATATTCCCCAGATTCGTTAGTCGCGAACTTGCCGGTTTTTATAAAAACTGAATTTGTTTAATATTCAAATTAGCATAATTAATTAACCATTAATCATTAAATTATGAAAATTTAGCCAATTTTCAATTAAAATATGTATATTTTTATAAAAATATTTCTGGAATTTATTTACTGATTTATTAATTTATAAAAATTCATTTTATCAGCTATATTTCGCCTGAAAATCGTCCGTTTACCCCAAACAATTTCCAAAAATTCCAAAAAAATTCATGAATACTCAAATCATGTCCCAAAACAAACTGTATCAATTCCAGAATGTAAAAAGCTCATGCGATATTCTTTTCGGCCCAAATTCGGCTATAAAAATTCACACGAACGCATATACACAAAACACCTTTAGACTTCTCCAAATGATTCCAAAATTCATATGTAATCAAAATACATAAAATCTGAATTCCCAGAAAAATTCCATAATTTTTGAAGTATTTTAGCTATTTTTCCCAAATAAACGTCCCAATTCGATAATAAATTCGCTAAATATTCTCGGATGGTCAAAAAATTACCAAATTTGAACAGGGACTCAATAACCTAGTCCCTGATGTCCCTGCAAAATTTCAAGGCCTAATAATATGCACATCACAACCTTAACCTAAATAGCCCGTAAGCAAGTGTTTCGGTATTACCTTAGCGATTTTGGTTCGATTTCGGCCTTCTAATCAAGTTTTCAGGTTCTTGTGCTTCTATGCAAGCTAGATACAAGTCCTATATCATAAAACAAGCAGGTTTCATCAATAGAACAGCCCTTTAACTTAGGGTTTCGGCTAGTGCACAAAAACGAACTTTTGAACCGTAAAAACGCCGTTTCAACCCTTTAATCCGTGTTTATGGCCAAAAAAACTATCAAAACAGGTTCCTTACCATGTGTATGATCAAAACATGTTTATGGACCATTTTTGGGATTTTTACATGGTTATGAATGATTTTTAGTAATCAAGACATGTTTTTATGGTATTAATCAAGGTTAAACAAGTACAAAAGTTACTTATTTAAGCTCCTTACCTTAGGGTTTGAAGAATTCTGGAAAAATCAGGTTGCAGCTGCTTGGACCTCAACTTTTTATCATTAGAATGAATAAACAATCTTGCAAAACAAGTTTTATAAAAAAAAATGGGGGGTGAGGTGCTGGTCCGATCGGGATTCCTTATGGGCCCCCTTTGGGCTGTTTTGGCCCAATATTCTGATTTCTCAAGCCCAAATATGAAATCCCAGTCCAAATTTAGTTCGGGTTCGATTTTTGGCGCGAAAAACTTATCGGGTGCGTTAAACAGTGCGAAAACGAGTGTTTTTCGGCTAGTTTTGTGTAAAATTATAAAAACATACTATATGTTTGTAAAAATCAAAAATATTTTCATGGATCGCTTAAAACATTGCAAATAAGTGTTTAGTAAGTCTTTTTCGGCTTATCGAATGATACAATGCTTGGTTTGTAACTATCTTTCGCGTTTAAATCTATAGCGGGTAGTTAAACGAGCATGTTTTCGTTTAACTTGTTTGCTATCGAACTAAGGCCATATTACTAATATTTTAGCTTGTATTAAACGTATATCACTTATAGATGCCCCCCCCGAGATATCTGGGTCATAACCCGACCCGTTCGGTTAATCGTTCGTTTGTCACGCAAAAGGCGTTTATTTGCTTAATCGGTAAATACGTACTGAGGTGTACCTTGTTTTGGCTCAAATGTCACATCGTTGGTACTATTACTGCGGAGGATAGGGATCCGCGTTTGGTAGTCCTTCACAAGAAAACCAAATGGGTCAAATTCAATAGAAATCTTATTATCAATAGTAAGGTGACGAACAGAAAGGAGATTTTTAATGAGATTAGGTGCATAAAGAATGCTATTGACGTGCAAGGGTTTGAAGGTGGTATTGAATTTGGTATAGCCAGTCCCTAGGATGGGAATTTGAAACCCGTTTCCCACAACAATATTATTCGAAATGCTATTATTGAAATAAGACAAAAGAGTACCTGTCGTGTTGGTCATGTGATTTGTTGCACCAGTGTCGAGATTCCATTGTAAATATGGGTGCAAAGTCATGGTCTGGAATGCCTGCTCAATATTGGTGGGAACTTGCTGTTGAGGGTAGACGTGCACAAAAAAACCGGTTCCGGAACCTAACTGGTGGAACCGAACCGGAACCGGTTCCAGTTCCAACCCGGTTGGAACAATACCCGGTTTGGGTATTTTTGTACCCGAAAATCGTACCCGGTTCTCATATTTATATGTCTGTACCGGTTCCAAACCGGTTCCTACCCGGTTCTTAATTGGAACCGGTTTGGTTCGTACCCGGAATAACCGGTTCCGACGAGTTTTTTTGAAGGGTCAAACAAAAGTCAAACTAGCCGTTGGAACCGGTTCCAGCGGTAATATAGCCGTTGGAACCGGTTTTTTTAGACACCAATTAGCAGTTGGAACCGGTTCCAACGGTAATATAGCCGTTGGAACCGGTTTTTAAGACAATAGATCCGTTGGAACCGGTTCCAACGGTAATATAGCCGTTGGAACCGGTTTTTGGGCCAAACCTATATATAAGTTGTTTCCATTACTTGTTTCACCACCAAACTAAAAAACAAACTACAATACTACTCCTTTAGCAAACCCGTTCCTTTACCCGACCATCCAACTAGATATTATTATGGCACCCATCAAAAAAACTAACAACAAGGGTAAGAAGAGTGTTTTTGTTGCCCCCGTTCCTGTTACGGAGGACCCAAGGGTTGTTACGGTAGTCAACCATAACCGCAACCAAGACGTATGGAAGAATTGGGATTTGATTGTGGATGACGAAGGTTATCAAAAGGCTCGTTGCAAACTATGTGGTTCAATATTAAAGCACGATTCCAACTCTACTTTGAGAAAGCACATCGAGAAGCCATATTGCAAGGCGTTGAAAGGGATTGGCGCGACCGATCAAATTGACTTGGGTAAAGATGGTACACTATTTCGTTACAACACGACTAAAGTTCAAGATAGAATGGCAAAGTTCGTTATTCAACGAGGTTTGCCGTTTAACCACTTTGATGACCCGGAGTTGACGTCGTTGATTCGCGAAAATCTACAACCGAGATACACACATGTAAGTCGTACTACCTTAAGACGTCATTGTATCAGGTTGTGGGAGTGTGCTAAAAAAGAGTTAATCGAGTCTTTTCATTCTTTAGAAGCCATGGTTAGTTTAACTACCGATGTTTGGTTGGCACCACACGGGTTGCCCGAATCATACATATGTGTCACCGCTCATTGGGTTGATCCGGTGACATGGCAATTGATGAAACGCACCATCGCTTTTGAAAACTTCCCGTTCCCACATACCGCCGAAAAATTGTTTGAATTACTTGATGAAGTTATAACGACTTACAACTTGAGAAATAAAATATTTTCGATTTCGTTTGACAACGCTTCAAACAATACTAAGGCGGCTGAAAAATTTATCATTAAATATTCACCGCCTTGTTTCGGGGATTTTTTTCATGTCCGATGTGTTGCACATATCATCAACTTGGTTGTCCAAATAGGTCTTGACAATGAACACATTTGTGATGATTTAAAATACTTTAGACTTATGTTACAAGATGTCTTCAAAAGTGGTAAAAGAAGACATCTTGAATATAAGAACTATTGCAAGTCGGTTGAAAGAAAGTATTTGGGGCCGAATTGGGATGTTCCAACCCGTTGGAACTCAACTTGTCATATGTTAAAGTGTGCTTTTGCCCAACGCCAAACTTTACAAGCTTTTCATAACAATCTTGTTAAAGAACGCGAGGCCGATATGTTTCCGGAAAGTGTTTGGGTCCAAGTCGGTTATTTGTTGGAGTATCTTGATGTGTTCAAAAAGTCAACAACAAAATTATCGGGAGTCTATTACCCTACTAGTTGTTGGGTTTTGCAAGAATTGTACTATATGTCTTGTGTTTTTAAAAGCTTTGCGGAGAAGAACAAACTCTTCGAAAATATTGTTGCGGTGATGAAAGAAAAGTTCATAAAATATTTTGAAATCATACCGCCGGTCTTTACTTGTGCCGCCGCATTAAACCCCTATTGGAATGTTAATGGGGTTGAAACAACGATTGAGGAAATATTCGACAACTTAGGTATGCACGAGATTGACCCGAAGTTGTCGACGGAAGCGAATGACAAGTTCAACAAAAACCTTCAAGACCTTTATGACCATTATTTTCAAATGTATGGTCCAAGCACGAGATCGTCTTTTGTGAAAAAAACAACAACTGGTAAGCTGTGCAATGACCCACTTATAAACTTGATGAATGGGATTCGTGAATCGGCATCTAAGAGGCAAAGAGGAAACACACCAAGTAGCGAACTTGGTCGATATAGTGGAGCAAACTATGTTGAGGGCGCAACGGTCGACGAAATTCGCAATATTGATTTGTTGGCTTGGTGGAAAGGTAAACAAAACGAATTTCCCATTCTATCCGCCATGGCTCGTGATTTGCTTGCCGTACAAGCCTCAACGGTTGCTTCCGAATCGGTTTTTTCTCTTAGTGGGAGGGTGTTATCTATGCGAAGAACAAAACTAACTCCCGAGTCTCTAGAGGTTTGCATTTGCCTAAAGGAGCATTTGGATGCGGTGGATCGTGTACAACACAAGGCGAACTTTGAAGACGAAATACCAATAGAGCGTCATATTCATGATGAGGAGGCGGAGGACGGGGTTTATTCCGATAACGAAGACGAGGGTGAAGACGAGAATGAAGACGAAGAAGAGTTGTAATTATTTGTTTTGGTAAAATTATTTGTAACTTGTTCAACTAATATTTAGTTTTGATTTATTTTATTATAATTACTTTTGTTACTCATGATTAATTGTTTGTTACTTTTTTAATAACGACGAACATTTTATTCATCTAAAAAATAACTATTACAAACATTATTAAAACATAAACGATACTAAACATAACAACTAAAACATAAAAAACAAAGTCCGTCGTTTTAATCCGGGAATACTTATTTTTGGGTTGTAGAGCCGGACGACTCTCCCACTTCCGTTTTTTTAGCTTCCATTCTTCTTTTCTCTCGACAATACTTATTCGTATGTTTTCGTAATGTCGAGTTGGACGCTGCTTTAAGAAACTTCGAGCAATATTTGCAACGTGCCAACTCATGTGAGTCGGTCATGAGACACAAATCGTAATGAACCCAAACATCGGGGCATCTTGTTGTTTCGATCACCATAACAACGTCATCATTGGTTGCAATTTGTTGTCGGTTTAAGGTTAATTGTGGTTTGGAGTGTGTTTTATAGTTTTGGGAGTGGTTTAACAAGTACACAAACAAACCTTGCTATTTATAGAAAGAAGATAACCTATTTATAGTTAAAAAACCGGTTCCAACGGTCAAAAACGGCTATATAGCCGTTGGAACCGGTTCCTAACGGCTATAATGTTTAAATTTCAAAAAAAACCGGTTCCGGTTCCAACCTACCCGGTTCCTAAAAGTTTGCATTTCTGGGCATCGGTTCGGGTCGGGAACCGAACCGGTTCCTGACTGGAACCGGTTTCATTTTCTACCCGGTGTGAAAAAAACCGGTTCCGAACCGTTTCGGGTTTTCAAGGTGAACTCGATTTGTGCACCTCTAGTTGAGGGGCATATTGCTGTGAAACTTGTTGTGGCATATTGGTGTAGTGGGCTTGTGGTGCTGGGCCTAACAAGCCGGGTTTGGAAAGGGTATAGCGGAGTGTGTATGTTGTGAAAGGGTGTTGGAAGTCCCCGTTGGTGTTGATAAGTCTGAAAGCTTGTTCCCTGAGTAGGCTGACCATGAGAATTATTGTTGCTAACTGAAGAAACACTAAGTGACCCCGGGCAGATTATAGGTAATCTGGGGATTAAGTAATGTTTCCCACGAAGGTTAGGTCCAGCAGAGTAAGTTGTACTTCAGGGAACCTGCAAAACAGACACCGTAAGCTCGTCACTGAGAAGGGGGGGTTCCTCCTTGTGACCACCCTCCGGCGTGAGAATCAGTCTATATTGCTCTTTGAATATAAAAGTATATGAATACTATTAGAGCAGTTATCAAGTAAGTTATACGAGATAGTAGATGATGAAATGATAATACCATTTGCTGTCTTTTATAGCCGAAGGTGGGTTTCCAAGGGGTTTAGCCGGCCCAACACGCTACCAACTGTAACCTATGCACGTGCCCTACCTGTGAGTGGTGGATAGGTAGCGGCTGACACAGAGCAGGCGTGCCGTGCACTCTTCGTCTTCTACCAACTGCAGGCTAGGCACGTGGTCTGGCAGGAGTTGGTGGGTAGGCGGCGGCTATTGGTCACAGTGCTGTGGCGTGCTGTCTGCCACGCTGCTGTCAGTGAGCTGTCGCATTCTTGGTCAGATCTTTTGTCTTTACCTCGTCAGGTATCACGCAAAAGATCCTCCATACGGACTGGCCCATTTTGGCGGGAGTTTTCCCCCTCCCGCCTTTGCTCATTCTTTCAGGTGACACTGAATATTTGTAAGTGTTAAGCCTTATGCGTGTAGCTATGCTGTGCGGGTAGCCTTCCCTGATGGCTTGTATCCGCAACTGCGGGAACAGGCGGGTTACTTTACCATTGGGAGGCTTTTCCCTGCGTATGCAGCTTGCATACTGCGCGTAGGCTTCTCTGAGCATGGTGGGTCCTGCGGGAGTAGATGGTCTTTGCGCAGACATCCCTGTTCAAGGTGAGTCATGCGGGACCAACTGAGCCCTGCTGGGACCTACCTCTTCAAGTCCCCCCAGTCCAATGTTCTTCTCACGAATGTCTAATAAAGTGAGGTGAACTTTTGGACTTAAGCAAAGGGTTTTGAAAAGGGGTTTTTGTAAGGTTTTCCATGGGGGTTCTTCCCGCGGAAGTCCTTGTCACTTGCAGAAATTCCCGAGTTTCCTGCTTGGTCTTTGGGTATGATGCGGGTAGGTCTGTAACCTCCTCGCAAGTCAGGAGCATTGAGTCTTAGTTGTGCGGATTCTCCCTGTGGTTCTGGTAGTTTTTGAACATAGTGATCAATTATGTTTAAACCACCAATTCCATCTTGGAGCCTCAAACAACGTAGTACTCGATGTTCCCGCAATGCGGGGATATTACTTCCGTTTTCACAAGCATTGCCCAGAAGATCCTTCCTGGTTTCAATTCTCAGCGGGTGCTAGGTATGTGAAGGGTTTTGCCTTTACACTGTACCTGCGTCCGTCTTACGGTTACTTTACTTCCAAGGTATTCCTGGCGTCCATTCCCTGCGGGTGCTAGGTATGTCAAGGGTTTTGCCTTTACACTGTACCCGCACCCGTCTTATGGTTACTTGGTTGCCAAATATTTTAGCTTCAATTCCCTGCGGGTGTTAGGTATGTGAAGGGTTTTGCCTTTACACTGTACCCACACCCGGCTTATGGTTACTTGTTTGCCAAGGTAAGGGATATTTTCCCGCTTACTTTTTTGAACCTTGGTCTTCAAATTTTTAAATTTTGAAATTTGAAGAGTTGGATGGATAACAACCCAATACCTCAAACGTCGTGCGACGGTTTCTTCTGACTGTGTCAGGACGTGCCAGAAGTTATGGCGACATGACATTATGTGGTCATTCCAGTTGCTTTTTCAGGCGCGTGGGCACGGGATTTCGGGCGCGTAGCCGCGAAATCTCTGGCACACGTCCTTTTTGACAGCTGTTGCCAGTTTGCTTTTGCCACGCGTCATAGTTTCATTGCACCTTTGATTTCTCTCTCTTCCGTATTAAATTCATCGCATTAATTGCGATTGCTATATAAAGGGGGAGAAGGTTATTTGCAATTCACACTTTCCACTTTCATCTCTTCTTCTCCAGTAATTTCCGGCGAATTTCTCTTTTTCAGTAAAGCATTGCTCTGAAATCTCTTCTTTCTTCCACCATGTCTTCTCACGATGCTGATGATCAGAAGACTGCTGGCGAATGCCAGTGTTATCTTCCTGTCGAGCTGTACCAGTATATCGTCAGGAAGTTCATGCTCGAGTCTCTCGAGCCTGAGTTTCCTGAGCCCCACCATACTGTGTACGATGCCCCTAGTGGCAAAATCGGGGTTTATGCTGCATTCTTTGTCTACGGGAACCTTAGGTTTCCGTTGACAAAGTTTGTGTACCGTGTCCTAGAGAGGCACGGTGTGCACCTGACAGAGGTGCACCCCATGGCCATTGCCAAGGTCCGGCACTTTGAGTGGGTGTGCCGGATACTGGGCCTTGAGCCCCTTGTTGACCGCCTGATGACCTTCTATACTTGGAGGTGCATCCAAGGGTGGTACACTCTTACAACCCGTATCAAGGGTTTAAAGATTTGTACCACCGAGCGGAGTCTTCGCTCATGGAGAAGAGAGTTCTTCTTTATATCCGCTCGAGCCATCCCTATTGCCATGAAGTTCAAGAATGGCCAGCCGCTTCCGAACCTTCCCGCCATCAACTACGAGGAGGCGGAATGGTTCGCGAAGATATCCCGGGTCCAGTCCCCGGTTTTCCGTTTTCCGGAGTCGGCGATGGTGATGCTGGGGATGAGCCGGGTGTGGAAGGCGGCGAATGCGGATAAGGTTCCGATCGTCCTTGAATATGGTTCGAACTCTACCCCTTATGGTATGTCTTGTTTCTTTTTTGCTGACTACGATTTTTTCTAACTTTCTTGTTGATTTCAGAGGGTAACGATCTTCAGTCGCTCCTGAATCCGCGGGAGGAAGATGGTCCTGCGCGGATGGGTACTCGTGCTCTGGACGAGAACGAGTTGCCCATCTTAGAGCAGACTGTGGGTCGGTTCGTGGAGGTTTACCCGCCAGGCCAAGAGATCCTGAGCCACCGACGGCCAGGTAAGCCTATCTTCTACCCTGAACCTCTCAATGCTGTGCCTGCTGCTGGAGTTCATGACATTTCTTCTTCTGAGGAATCCGCAGAAGGTCCTCCACTGGTGCGGAAGAAAAAGGCTGCCGTCGGGAGAGGCAAGGAGAAAGTGGCCTCTACGGCCGACCCGGTAGTCCTATCTGACTCGGAGTCAGATAACGCAGAGGTGGCGGGGAAGCCCGGTGGTGAGGAGACCACAGCTCCGGAGGCTGCAGGTGTTACCTCCGGGGAGGCAGCGACGACGACGGTTACCGGTGTCAAGAGGCCGGCTCCATCGGGTTCGCCCCCGCTCGTCCGTGCGTTCAAGCTCAAGAAACCCCGTAAGTACCCCCATAATTCCTGTCTATATTTGTTGTTTCAAATAAATTTTTCTAACACTTTTGCTTGTGCAGGTGTGGATGTTGACGCATTCCAGGGTGGAGTTGGAGTAAGTATTCCCCCGCCAATGACGGTAGGCTCGGTCAGCCTTCCCGAGGCGTCGACCCAGGCGTCTACGCTTGCTTCCGCTGGTTCCAGCCTTCCTGAGGCTGTTCCAGCTGAGAAGGTGTCTCCGCCGGCCGTGAGTGCAATTTTTACAGCATCTTTCACGGAGCCGGCGGTTACTGTTGCTGAGGAGACGGCGCCAACAATGGCTACCACGGCGGCTGCCACTATACCTGCGCCACCGGCGCCGACGGCCGGACCATCAGGTACGCGCCGGGCTTCCCGCCGATCTACGCCACCTTCCCGTCTGCCTGACCTGTTGGATGGATTTCCTTTAGGTTCAGGTGATGGGTTTGGCGGCTATCGGCCTGTTATTGACCCTACAGGTACGTAGGGTTCTTTTTTCTTTGTATATTTTTGTCATCTTTTCCTAACTGCCTTTGTTTCTTTTGCAGTGTCGGATTCCAATGAAGTGTATGTTCCAAGATGGAACATACGCCGAGGAACAACCCTTCGCACCCCTGTGGAGTGCGTGGACTGGGCTCGCCACGCTGCTCCTCATGGTGCGTTGGGGGAAGCCATGGCTAGCTACCAAGAGGGTAGGCTAACCAATGAGCTTCGGGTTCTCCAGGCCCGAACGCAGCCCCGCGTCGAGCTGCTTTGTCGTGAAAACGACAAGTTAAAAGCAGCTCGCGCCAAAGATGTATCTGAAGCGCGGGCTCTTCGGGAGGAGAACCGGCAGTTGGCCGCTGCCGCAGCCGAGAAGGAGAAGGCATTCAAGGCCCTCGAGGTTGAAGTCCAGGCGCGACTCGAGGCCCGCTCCAAGGCTGCCCAAGCTGTGAATGAACAGCTTCGGCTGGCCAAGGAGACTGCGCGAAACTCAACTGAGAGGGCTGCCAAGGCTGAAGCTGTTGCTGAGCCACTTCGCGAAGAGAATGAGCAGCTTAAATGCAAATTAAAGGCTCTTCAACATGCTCATGACGCCTTGGCAATGGAAGATGCCAAGAAGCTGCAGGAGATCCTTGACCAGAGGGGGATGCTTGACCGTACTGAAAGGAAACTCAAAAGCGTCGAAGAAGCTGCCGCCAAGGAAGTTCAACTTGCCAACCTTGATAAAAGCGGAGCCGAACGTGCTTACAAAGAAAGTCAAGCTACCCTCCAATGGCTGCTTCGAGAAGCGTTGCCTGAGGTATCTTTATCTTTTTCTTTACGCTTTCCGCTCGTAATTAGAAATGTTCTAACTTGTAATATTCTTTTGTAGGTTGTGCGTCGGGTCCTTTCAGAGACCTCTTACGACGATGCAATGAGCGCAGCCCTCAACGCTTCTCATGAGGATGGGCAGAAGACTGGCTTCCTGCTTGGTCTAGGGTTTGCTGAGAGAGGCTTTCCGCCCTCCAACTTCCCTTTATTCAATGTTAATACTGAAGCTGCTTATGACCAAGCTGTGAATCAGTACGCTGCCTTCCCGCATCCAGTGGTGGAGAAGGTGAATGAAGCTGCTGCTGCTGATGATGGGCTAAGCATCCTTAAGGCTTTCCTTGGGCAGCCGCGCTCTGACGGTGCTGGTCCAAGCGGAGGTGGCCCTGAAGCCTGATCTTGAAGATCCCTTCCCCCTGCTAGGATAGACAGCCTTGTATAGATTTCTTTTAGGCGGGTAGTTACCCAGCCATTCTTGTAATCGATTGTGAAATATTAATCTCTTTGCGTATAAGATTGTTATTTCCCTGGGTTCTTTGCTTTATAAACTTATGACTTGCATACTTAGTTTAAATTAGCAATTTCCCAAGTGTTTAGAATAAGAACCTTTGAACGTGGTTGATGATGGGTTAAAGTTTCGCCTCCTCCTTCGTGATTGTGCGGGTAAAACCGTCACTTGCACTTGGTAGGATGGCTATTCTTTACCCTCTATCTGACCTGCGTGTAGGTTTTCCTTTTCGAAATTTCTAAGGCATTAAGTTAAACCTTTGAACGTGGTTGATAATGGACTAAAGTTTTCGCTTCCTCTTTCGTGATTGTGCGGCTGTAACCGTCACTTGCACTTAGTAGGATGGCTTTAACTTTAGACCTATATCTGACCTGCGTGTAGGTTTTTCTTATCCTTTTAAGTGTTCATAAGTTAACCTTTTAACGTGGTAGACGGTAAGTTAAGTTTGGCTTCCTTGTTCGTGATTGTGCGGGTAAGACCGTCACTTGCACTTACAAGGATGGCTAAACTTTACCTACATCTGACCTGCGTGTAGGTTTTCCTTAGAACTTTTTAACATTTTGGCGTTGTGTTTATGCGGGTATTGCCGCCTTCCACACGCAACTACTTCTTCCCGTAAGGGAAGTTCATAGGTTACAAGCTATTAATACATCATGAAAGGAGAATCATTTCCATTAGAAGTGGCTCTAGGCCTTTTCTTTACAAGTTGGAATTGATCTACATATAACATTTGCGTAATTGAGCTCCATTCCATGTTCTAGGGATGGGAGTACCATCGAGCCTTTCGAGCCGGTACGCGCCCTTTCCCAGAACTTCTTTGATAATGTATGGCCCTTCCCAAATCGGGGCCAACTTTCCTGGGCGTTGTTGGTTCGAAGCCTCGTTGTTACGCAGTATGTAGTCTCCTTCCTTGAAGTTGCAGAGTTTTACCCGCGTGTTGTAGTATTTTTGCATTTGTCGTTTGTAGTTTTCTTCACGCACGGCGGCTAAGTCTCTGCGCTCTTCGGTTAGCATAAGGTCTAACCGTCTTTCCGCATCATTGTCTTCTGGTTGGATTAAGACCCTTGGTGAGGGTAAACCGATTTCAACTGGGATCATGGCTTCAGTGCCATAGGTGAGACTGAACGGGGTTTCTCCCGTACTGGTCTTCTTCAGCGTTCTGTTTGCCCAAAGGACGTGTGGAAGCTCGTCTACCCAACCGGATCTATGTTCCAAGAGTCTTCTCTTTATGCCTTCGACGATGCTCTTATTTGCTCTTTCCACCTCACCGTTACCTTGTGGGTGTGCCACTGAGGTAAAGGTGTGGGTGATTTGAAGTTCTTTCAGCCACTGCTGTAGCTTCTTGTCAGCAAAGTTGGTGCCATTGTCGCTTACCAAATTCTGTGGAAGTCCAAAACGACAAATAATAAATTCCCAAATAAATTTTTTGATATGCTTTGCGGTTGTTTGGGCTAAAGGTTTCGCTTCTATCCATTTGGTGAAGTAGTCAATGGCTACCACTAGGAACTGAACATTCCCAGCTGCTGTTGGAAATGGGCCTGTCACGTCAATGGCCCACTTCTGAAATGGCCACGAGGAAGTGACAGGAACAAGTTCATTTTTCGGGCGATGCGTGTTGGGTGCGTAAAGCTGGCAAGATCTGCATTTTCTGATGTATGCCAACGCGTCCATATGCATCCCCGGCCAGAAGTATCCCACGTTGTTTAGCTTGGCTACCACAGCGCGGGGGCCTGCGTGTACTCCACAGATGCCTTCGTGAACCTCCCTTAGGAGGTAGTCAGCATCTTGGTTGTCCACGCATCTTAACAATGGGCCAAGAAAGTTACGTCTGTAAAGGGTGTCATTGACCAGCTGATAATTCAGTGCTTTACAGCGTAGTTTTCTTGCCTGTGACTTCGACTCTGGTAACGTTCCTGCTTCAAGGTATTTTATTATTGGGGTCATCCATGTTTCTGTACCGGTTTGGATGACACAAATTTCCTTGTGCGGGACTGATGGTGTTTCGAGGAGTTCCACGCGAATGTCCTTTCCCAAGTGGGTGAAGGCCAGTGATGCAAGCTTGCTTAACGCATCCGCAGATTTGTTTTCGCTGCGCTTGACGTGTATCACTTTACAATCATTAAAATCGCGCATGATGGCTTTGGCTTGGGCAAGGTACAGGGCCATTGTGTCGTTCACAGCCGTGTACGTCCCGTTTATTTGGTTTGCCACTAGCATGGAATCTACGTGGGCTTCCAAATTTTTTACACCCATCTTTCGCGCAATCCTCAATCCGGCCAGGAATGCTTCATATTCAGCTTCGTTATTCGTACTTGGAAAATCCAGCCGAATAGCATAAGTATATTCCTGGCCTGCTGGATTTGTTAATTTTAACCCTGCGCCTGAACCCTCGTTACTAGCTGCTCCATCAGTGTAGAGTCGCCAGACTTCATCGATTTCGTGTGCTGGGGAGGGTTGAACCTCCTCCTGGCACTCTTTCTCCCGTGAAGCGGGGACTTCTGCAATAAAATCGGCCAGGACCTGACCTTTAATGGCTGGTCTCGGCTTGTATTGAATCGCATATTCTCCCAATTCAATTGCCCATTTGGCTAGACGTCCCGATAACTCGGGTTTGCCTAGAACATTTGAGAGTTTGAAGTTGGTGAGAATAGTGATTGGGTGACCCTGGAAATATCGTCTTAACCTGCGTGAAGCGTGTATAAGTGCCAAGACCAGTTTTTCCAGGGTAGAGTACCGGGTTTCCGCGTCTGCCAGCACGCGGCTAACATAATAGATTGGCATCTGGATGCCTTTTCGTTCTACAAGCAGGACTGCCCCGGTTGCTCTATCTGTTGCGGAGAGGTATAGGATTAACTCCTCCCCCGCTTGTGGTGCCGTGAGTGTTGGGAGTTCGATCAGGCGTGATCGAATCTCCTGAAAAGCTGCTTCCGCTTCTGGTGTCCAGCGGAAGTGCGTTTTCTTTAAACAATTTCTTAGCGTTGACACAAAAGGGAATGACCTATCTGCATGGTTTGCCAAAAAGCGGTTAAGCGCGACTAGTCGTCCATTAAGTGTTTGAGCCTGTTTTATGGTGGTAGGTGATTCCATTTTGACAATGGCTTCGACCTTTTCAGGGTTCGCTCTGAAGCCATCTTTAGTAATAATGACTCCTAAGAACTTCCCTTCTTCCACCCCAAATGAACACTTGCTCGGGTTGAGCTTCATGTTTATCTTTCTGAGCGTGTTGAAAGTTTCCTCAATGTCTTTCAACATCGCCTCTGGCTCGGGGCTTTTGATGACCAAATCATCCATATAGACTTCCAAGTTTCTCCCAATTTGGGCGTGAAACTCTTTGTCCATTAGTCGTTGGTACGTGGACCCCGCGTTCTTAAGTCCGAACGGCATCATTTTATAACAAAATGTGCCATCGGGCGTCCGAAAGGCGGTTTTGTCCTGGTCATCTATAGCCATGTGGATTTGATGGTACCCCTTATACGC
The DNA here is from genome assembly GCF_021521415.1 of Bidens hawaiensis. NCBI lineage: Eukaryota > Viridiplantae > Streptophyta > Magnoliopsida > Asterales > Asteraceae > Bidens > Bidens hawaiensis. The sequence continues at coordinate 698,954 of NW_027491961.1, forward strand.
ATCCAAGAAGCATTTAAGGCGAAATGGTGCCACCGAATCCACCTTGAGATCAATTTCTGGCAACGGATAACAATCTTTGGGGCATGCTTTATTCAAATCTTTGAAATCTATGCACATGCGCCATTGTTTGTTATTCTTCGGTACCATTACGGGATTTGCAACCCATGTTTGATATTTGCTGACGCGCACGATGCCCGCATCAAGGAGTTCCTTGACTTGGGTTCTGCACGCGTTGGTTTGCTCGGGCCCCATTACTCTGCGCTTTTGTACGATCGGCGTAACGGCCGGATCGCATTTGAGCTTATGCTCTGCCTTTCCCCGGGGTACACCAGTCATGTCGGCTGGTGTCCACGCGAAGATGTCTGCGTTTCGCTGCAGTAAGCGCTTGAGTAAGGTGCGTGTTGGATCAACAATTGTCGGGCCAATGGTAACGGCCTGATCGGGATATTTCCCATTGAATGCCCACTGTTCAGGTTCAGTGATGGTTTGTTTGGCCATCTTCGGTTTGGGTTTAGAGGAGACAGATGCGATGCATACCTGGGGAATGCCCGTGATCATCGCTACGCCTTCAGTTGTTGGCCATCCCATCATGCCGTGGACTGAGGATACCACGGCGTTGAATCTTGCCATCCCGTCTCTCCCGAATAGGATGTCATACGTATGATGTGGTTTTTTCATCACAACAAAATCCACATCCTCCGTGCGTGAATAATTCCCATCGGTGAGAGTGACGGGGAAAGATAGGATGCCCAAGGGAGTGTTCATGCTGCCGTCAAACCCTTCCATTGAAGCGTAGACCGTCTCCAGGCGTTCCTTGTCTTCATCGTCGAGCTTGTCGAAGAACTGCCTGTACATCACTGTCGACGATGCGCCATTGTCAACGAGGGTGCGGGAGGTGATGTAGTGCCCCAGCTGGCTTTTAATGACAATGGGGCCTTCTTTGTTTGGGCCTCCCGGCACTCGCGGGAAGCGCACTTCTGCTTCCTTCCATGCGCATGGTTCGGTTATCGGTCTCTTTCTTCCTCTGACCTTACCCTGGACCATGTTGATGCTAATGTCGACGGGCTTTCGTCCGTTACCCCTGTACCTGTTGTCGTTCCTTCCTCCCTTCTTGATAGATGCCACGAGGTGTGCGAGCCTCCCATCCTTGACAAATGTCTCGACGATGTCCCTCAAGGATGTGCACTCCTCAGTGCTATGGCCCTTTGTCCCATGGAAGTCACAAGACTTGCTTTGATCCGCATTGGGTTTCTGTCGGATCGCTGGGGCTTTTGGCCATGGCAGTTTTTCCGTGGCAAATATCTCCGTGACGCTCTTGGTGAGTGGCGTCCAACGGTTTTTCCGGTTCGAAGGGTGCGTGTTGTCCCTTCCGCCAACCAGAGGGCGAGAGCTTGAGGGGGTGTCAAAGTTTATCCTTGACTGCCAAATACCTTGCCGCCTCTTTTTGTTTAGCCGGGCGGTTCTCACATTGTTCTCCCTTGTCCTCTGCGTGTAGAGGTTTGTATTCTGGGGGAGATCTCTTCCCAGCTGTTTCTCCGTTTCGGCAAAGCGTTTGGCTGCCGTCATTATGGCATCCCACGTGGATGGCATGCCATCTTTACCCGTCAGAGTGCGGATGAGTTCTGGGTATTCAGCGCCCTGAATGAAAGCGGCGCGAACGAGGTCTTCACTGATGTTGCCCAGACTCAGCTTCTTGGAGTTGAAGCGGGTGATGAAGTCCAGTAAGGATTCATCCTCTTCTCTCACACAGTTGAGGATCGTCCACTGCTCCTCAGTGTGCTTCCTCTGTTGACTAAACTGTTGACTGAACTTGTTCTGGAAGTCTGCCCAGTCATAAATGTGGTGGACCGGTAAACGGTCGAACCATGCTCTGGCTGCTCCTACCAGAGTCATCTGGAACATGTAGCACCACGTGGGTTCCGTCCAGTTACTGACGGTTGCCCCCGCAATGAACCTGTTCAGATGGTCATCTGGGTCGGATATACCATCGTATGTGCCAATATTGGACATTTGTTTGGCACTCCTCGGGGCGATTGCTTCTGCAATGTCCCTTGCAAATTTTGACCTTCCTGCGTTTGTGGCAGTAGGTCTAAAGGCCTTGGAGAAGTCACGCGAGCTTTTTTCCGTGACTGGTTGGAATGCTTCCCCAAAATTCCTTTTTGGCTGGGGATCCGTTTCCTTACGCTTCCCTTTCGCCCTATGGCGAGGGTTCGCGTCGGTGTCGGAATCTTCCCTCTCGGCGTCTGAGTACTCGTACTCACTACTCATGTTGAGGTGCTGGCGAGTACTACCGAATTCCTCAGCTTGTTGGACTGAACGCAAGCGTTCGTCCAATTCAGCCTGAAATTCTCTTTGACGTGCCTCGGCCCATGCCTTCACTTGATCAAGTGTTTGGCGAGGGGCTCGAGTTCGTTTTTCCAGCTGGGCATCAGTGAATCCCAGTGGAATATTTACTCCACTTGCCCCTACATGAGTGACTGGGGTAGTGTTCGTAAAATGTACTTCACTTGCCCCAGCTTGGGTGGCTGGGGTAGTGTTTGTAAACATTGTGTTGCCGGTGTTTACCCCAGTGGCTGGGGTTGTGGTTACCGGAATTTCTCTAGTCATCTTGGAAGTTTTGAAAAACTGGAGAAAGATGTAGTTCTAGCTTTATGCACGGATGGCGCCAATGAAGAAACACTAAGTGACCCCGGGCAGATTATAGGTAATCTGGGGATTAAGTAATGTTTCCCACGAAGGTTAGGTCCAGCAGAGTAAGTTGTACTTCAGGGAACCTGCAAAACAGACACCGTAAGCTCGTCACTGAGAAGGGGGGGTTCCTCCTTGTGACCACCCTCCGGCGTGAGAATCAGTCTATATTGCTCTTTGAATATAAAAGTATATGAATACTATTAGAGCAGTTATCAAGTAAGTTATACGAGATAGTAGATGATGAAATGATAATACCATTTGCTGTCTTTTATAGCCGAAGGTGGGTTTCCAAGGGGTTTAGCCGGCCCAACACGCTACCAACTGTAACCTATGCACGTGCCCTACCTGTGAGTGGTGGATAGGTAGCGGCTGACACAGAGCACGCTACCAACTGAAAAAAACCGGTTCCGAACCGTTTCGGGTTTTCAAGGTGAACTCGATTTGTGCACCTCTAGTTGAGGGGCATATTGCTGTGAAACTTGTTGTGGCATATTGGTGTAGTGGGCTTGTGGTGCTGGGCCTAACAAGCCGGGTTTGGAAAGGGTATAGCGGAGTGTGTATGTTGTGAAAGGGTGTTGGAAGTCCCCGTTGGTGTTGATAAGTCTGAAAGCTTGTTCCCTGAGTAGGCTGACCATGAGAATTATTGTTGCTAACATAACCTCTTCCGCGAGACCTTCCACGACCTTGTCCACGAGCACCACGGCTACGGCCTCTTTGGGACGTGTCATAGGTTCCACGATTTTCATTAGCTGATCCAGTGGAACCGCGCCCGGTATTATCGCGGGTCGGATTTTGTAGTGCCGTGAGTAGCGCAGTTCCCGCGACTTGGTTTAGGGTTTGGATGATACCATGATAGAGTTATAATAATATGTGGAATGATATGCAGAATAATGTCTGCCTTTCTCATTGATCTCCAATAACATATATACAATATACAATTCTAAGTTAAGTATTGATTTGGAAATAATGATGTGATTATGCAATATACATAACTTATACACAATATCTTCTCTCTAATAGTGTGAATAAATGATGTTAGCATATTATGAAAATGTGTAGTAACTAGATTAGACCAGAGGCGGTTCTACTACGGTGCTACGGGGGTCGGCCGACTTTGTGAAAAAAAAAAATAGTACTATATATGCGTTAACCCCCCCCCCCCCCCCCCCTGGGTAACCCATGAGAATGTAAGATGAAAAGAACATATTGAATTTGGACTCGGTCTGAAATTTTCCGGTGACTGAAAGATGGTCGGAGGTAGGTTAAGAGATGAAGAATACAATAGTAATATTTAAACATTTAATATTTAATGGTGGGAATTAAAGAGAATTACCCAAAAAGGGAGTCTACTATTCTGGTCCAAAAGTAAATGTGAGAGTGAAAGAGTAAGATGAAAGTCTTCTCATCAAATTTTGTTACTGATTTCCTTTTTTCTGAAAAACAATTGTTTTAAACAGCAAACATATCATAAAAATTTATAAATTATTTACTTTTTTCTTTATTTACTAATTTAGGCTGAAAACCAACTTTCTGTTCGTATTATATTTTTTTACTATGTAATCTTTTATTTAGCAAACATTTTATTAATTTTTAACAATTTTCTTTTAATGTTTAGTGTAATATATTTGAACGGTAGTTGTATTTGTTTTATTGAGAAACACTTATTTAAAAATACCAAATTAGATAATTTATGTTTAGATAAAAAAAAATGAATGGCCGTAAAGAACGACTTTAAATTTATTGTATTTTAGTTATATGACGCTTCACGTAATTTTTTTATGTTATTTTGTTTGATTATTTTTTCTATATTACCCCATCCAATTTGACCCAACCGAAACAATGAAATCGGATCAGGAACAGGTTTATATGCCGATTTAACCCGAAAAAATTATTGATAGTTAACTGAGCATCGACCTAAAAAATTTCCGACCCCTGTGAAAAATTTTTCTGGGTCTACCACTGGATTAGACTCCACGTTATGGGGCGAGGTGAAGGGGGCACGGAGGACGCGGAACACCACTGAGGGGCGTGAAAGAGGGGGGGGCGCCTTTGGAACGATTGGCGCGGAAGAGGGGTAAAGGTGGGCCCTCTCTCTCCATCTCTCTCACAAACATACATATATGTCTATGTGTGTGCGTGTGTGTATTGGAACGTCCAAGGGGCTTTAAAACATAGCGGGGCGCTACGGAGAAGAACTTCGAAGCCTTGTTTTCTATGTAGCGATGACGTGGCACTGTTGAGGGACTTCGATGCCCCCACCATAGAGAGTAGCATTATGGGATGAATGCAAACCATGTGGATTGTATTTAAATGTATTAAATTTACAAATGATCTGTATGCTGATTATAAAGTGGTCAGCGAACGGGGACTAGCTCACGAGCGTTTAAGATAAAGGAAAGTAACTTTTTCAAGCTCGAGCATGCTTCTGTATCCTATATCCTCCTATATATTATTTAGAATAGTTATTTATTTCTATATGGTCTGGTCGATTAAAGCACTAAACCAAACCGAAACCAAAAGGTTATTAGAGAATGCTAACGCTCTGTTTCGGGTAATTAGTTATTATGTGATAATCGGTCAGGGCGGTCTAGTTATGGGTTTGAGTGTTTGTTTGCAGTTGCACTTGAAACCCACTTTAGTAAAAAAGGAAATAAAAACCGGTAATGCGCATCCGGGGAATCGAACCCCGGTCAGTACCGTGGGAGGGTACTATGATACCACTACACTAGATGCGCAAGTTGTTCTTCGATAGTTGTTGAATTATTTAGTACGATTATTAATTATCAACTTGGTATTATTAGGGATCAAGAACTGCAGAAATTGTAGAGGGCAGGCAGGCAGGCAGGCAGAAGTGAGAAATACAGGTGGGTATTTGCTAATTGTTAGGGTTTACTTGTTTTCACTACCTCAATTGCTTCATAAACTCTACTGTAATCCTGTTTGATTCCAAAAGAAATTTGTGTTACCAGGTCTTAATATTGAATGAATTTGATTTATTAGTTAATCTGATAGCCAGGCAAACAAACGAAGATTGCATGTATTCAATTTAGGTGCAAATTCACAATTGAATTTCTTTCTGTATATTTTGATTCAGTCTCTCTCGTATCAATGCTACAAAAAAAAAAAAAAAAAAAAAAACCCAACCAACCCAATCCAAGCCGAAACCTGTTTCACCCCCTCCGACCCTGACCCGTATCAAAACAACCCTTTTTTTAATTGACCCGTTTCGACCCTAAAGTCCGAAATATACCCAATGTTTAATTGACCCGTTTCGACCCTAAAGCCAGTTCATTTTACCGCCGCTAAGTGCGCATTAGTTTATTACAAGTCTGCACGCATGTTATTACCATTATTTGTTTATTACTTTAATTTCCAATAGTCATGTTCACGCACGCTGCATGCTTAGTTATGTTCGTTTAGTAGGAAGGGTATTGGGTCTTAGTAGGTAGTTTCCGGTTCAACCGCACCTCTGATTAATGGCATTTCTTGCAGTAACGAAAGTTTTATTCGCAAGAGAGTTGTGGAGAAAATGAGGATAGTAGGATTGACAGGTGGAATAGCAACCGGAAAGAGTACTGTTTCCAATCTCTTTAAAGCTAATGGCTTTCCCGTTGTTGATGCAGATGTCGTTGCCCGAGTAAGATTTCTATTTCTTTCACACACACACTAGCTTTAGTTCCACTCTTATATCTATATAGTACATTGTATATTGTTGTGGTAGAATTCAACCAGGCCCCTAGTTTTGAATATAATTATGATTGCTTTTGATACGGTTGAACAATAAAACCCGAAAGTATGAATTGTTTGCGGTCTTGAAATATATGATTTTGAGCAGTGCGTGATTGATCAATGATCACACGCCCACACACACATAACCACTGAATTTTGCTGGTGGGATCTCTGTGCTGATAGTTAGATCTCCATGTAGTAGACACAAAAAGTCAAATGTCCTGCACTGTAAAGTTTTCTTAGGATTCTTAGTTCTATGAGAACACAAATGATGTGTTTATTTAAGGCCCATTTTCCTTGTTTAGAGATGCTCCGGTGGCCATGTTCAGTAAAAGTGATTTTTTTGTTAATATCAAAATAAGTTACAGACAAGCATGCCTCCTGAATTTTTAATAAAGATATATGTGCAATATGGATTGAAGATAGCCTAAGCTAACATAAATCTTGACCAGCAGTAGATGAAGCCTTTGTAGATAGTATTGGCTAATAATTTTGCAACTCAACAATAATAAAGATATTGTTTTGATGTGTAAATAATTCAGTAAAGGGCTTTGATGTGTAAACTATTCATTTAAGGGCATTGTCACGAGTATTCAGATAATTTGATGCTTATCATTTACTCTTTGATGTTAATTCTTTTTGTTGGTTCACTTGTAGGATGTATTGAAGAAAGGTACTGGTGGCTGGAAGAAGGTTGTAGCAGCTTTTGGAGATGACATATTGCTGGAAAATGGGGAAGTCGATAGGCCAAAATTGGGCCAGATTGTTTTTGGTGATCCTTCTAAACGCCAGCTTCTTAATAGGTACACTAACAAAAAATTACTTTTTTAATCTTAGTCGTTCTTTATCTTTCTCAATTCACTAGTTTCATGTAAAAGTTAGTCTTAAGTTTAATCACTATAAAATCTTGAACTTTTATAACTTTTTTGCAGGCTTCTTGCTCCATACATTTCATCTGGCATATTTTGGGAAGTTTTAAAATTGTGGTTGAAGGGTTGTAGAATAATCATTCTGGATGTCCCTTTGCTATTTGAGGCCAAAATGGACCGTTGGACACATCCGACTATTGTTGTGTGGGTTGATCCGGAAACACAACTCAACCGCCTTATGACCCGAGACCGGACATCTGCACAAGATGCTCAAAACAGGATAAACGCCCAAATGCCTTTGGATTCAAAACGATCAAAAGCAGACATAGTGATTGATAATAATGGATCTTTAGAGGAGTTAAATGAAAATTTCAAGAAGGTATTAGATCAAGTTACCAAGCCATTGACATGGACCAAATTTTGGGTTTCTAGACAAGGTGTGATAGTGGCTATTATATCAATAGTTTCTGGTGTTCTTGGATGCAAGAAGTTGATTGCGCGCTTATGATTTTACAGTTAGCTACAAGATGTGACGTATGAGAGTGGGTATATTTTGAAACCATCTTGTTTTCAATCAAAATATTTATGTTCATGTTTGGGCTTGTTACAATGATAATTTCTATAGCAATGTATTGATGTTTTGTTTAAGATTTGCATGCTTGTTATTCACAAAACCATGCATTTTTGTTTTTATGCTACTTTAAAGAATATTGTCGTGTGATATTCAAACTCTCGGAAAGCCTAGTGAAAAAAGCACGTGAGCAGGGTGCTCATGCCCGGTGACGGCACTGTGTGAGGAGAATGGACAAAAAAACGGGCCAAGATGACTTGGCACCTTGAGCTGATGTGGCGTCAATAGGAACACGACAACAGCACGCCCGTCCTTCGTACCAACCCCATGCTAATCCCTTTACCAGCTGCCAGGTACGATCTTTCAGTGTTATTCTGATGAGCATCATGATTCCCATTGCATTATCGATGATCTAAATCCGATTGATACTCGTATGTTCGATTTATATCTACTGTTTTTGTATTCAATCATGATTGTTTTATGTTCACCATGTAATCTTCATCCATATATTTAAGCATATTATGTAAACCTAAAAAAGAGAAAATCTATATAACTTCTGTATTAATACGATTGACAAATTTTGACCGATTCAGCGATTTGACAGATTTGGACCGGCTTTGACCGACTACTGATTATTGGGTTCGATTAGCTGATACAGATAGTATGATTTTCCTAATGATATATTATTAACACGCCTAATTAGTAATCAGGTGCAAAGTTTTAATAGACTGTTACTGCGCATAGATCTCTAGTAACGTTAGTACATGACCCAAAATAGATATGATTTCCCTAATGATTATTATTATTAGCTTAGACAAAACTGGGTGAAGTGTCATAGCTTGCCCATTACATTCCCTAGCTAGAGAGAGAACTTATTTATTATTAAACAACGAACTTCATTTAGGAAACCATGTTGGATCTCTTGGGCTGAAGACGCAAGCCTTCACATTGGACTTGAGCAGTTTCAGTGCAGCATCTGACTTAATGCACCTTGGAGTTTTATACTGATTAATAGATGCACCCCCTTTGATAAACAAATCCATCAACAAATCAAAAGTACCAGTCTTCACAACACGAATCTCAAGCGGTCCGATCGACTTGTCCTTGGTACGACATCGCCTGTAAGTATCATCTAGTTCTTCTTCTATTGCAATACAGCAATCTTGAAGCACTTTAGGACTCAGCAGAGAGATGGCCTTATCCAGGACTGAGGATGTGCAATGTTTGATCTCCCAGTATATGACATAGTGACCCGGCACTGATGACGTATCAGCATAGCTAGTGTATTCCACAAGTAGAGCATTGTAGGGGTCTAATAGCCTTTTTGCTGCCATTACACTCTTATGCAGATCTTCTTCACTGGTGTTGTCATTGTCAATGCTTAGAATGACATTCCTCCTGCAGATGAACCGGAACTGTGGGGCCTGGTTATGAAATCCAGTCACTTGGAGCACGTCTCCAATACGATATCTGTTTAGTCCTGAATTGACCACAAAACAACTATTTTTAGTGAGTTTATCAATGATGACTTGTATATTATAAAACATTAACATGTTCTCATGATTGATTTTTTTTTGTAAAGTTTAATTGATACCTTAAAGAATGAATTCAAAGTCATAAAGCATTTGCTACCTATTACTTTATGGTCCATCTGTAGATGTTATGATTAGATAACTTACCAGAAAATGTTGTGACCACCAATTCATAATAGCAACCAATTTTAACATGCACCAGATCAACAAGCTTATTCAAAGAGATCTCTTCATCATCTCTCCCATATGCCTCATCTTTACTTATGGGTATGAATTCAAAGTAGCCCATGTTTGGTAAGAGGGTATATGTGACATTTGCAGGATCACATAGTGGCTTTAAGTTGACCCCAAAATAACACTCTGAGGAGGCATACATTCCACTCACCAGTGGTAACTTGTCCATACTATAGTACTTAAGCGCCGGTATGTATTGGGACATAGATCCTGTAACCACCGCCTCAATAAATTTAGCCCGAGGCCATAAACTACACACTATCCCTTCCCATGATCGACGGCTGCAAATACTCTCAATCTCATCAGCTAGGCGCGGGTCAGCTGATTTGAGTATAGACGACATGGCTAACTGGCAGCCCGAATCGGTAATCATCGGGCTCAGTTTGCCTGTACGGATATCTTGGCACAGACTAACCCAATTACGTTCGAGGAACGTGATTGCACGTAAAAAAGCTGATGCGAATACGGCTCCAAGCCGTAGGACTTGCTGGCGGTGGATTAGCCCAGATAAGAGCTGGCAGTACATGCTTTGGCTGCTGTCGTCACACAGAATGGCTTCATCGGGGCTCGTTTCATCATTGTAACCGTCACGTGAACGGGTCTTAAAATGCTTGCTTTTGTAAAAACTGGTGAGGACTGCACGGGCTGGCAAACCGCAAGGAGTTGACATCTCTGCCTTCACAAAGTATAGAAGCATGGCCTTACCTTCATCAAGTCCTGTCACATACCTGTCATGAATGATAATACAGTTATTTTAGTAAATGACTGAAACAAAAAGTATATTTGTTTGGGAACATTATTATCCTTTTGGACCACATATAGGTGTGATTATGGTATAAACTGAAGGAGAGTACTAACTGGTTCATTATTGGCATGACCATATTATAGACGAAAGTTCGACGGTCAAGATCCTCCGCAATAGTTGGCATTAGCTTCGGCTCTCCACCAGATGTACCCGAGCTGCAACATAAAACAATAATAAGAATAACAATAATAATTATAGTAATAGTAATAAAGAGTCATTGTAACTGTACCTGCATAACATCTCCACTATAGTGTGACCCGAAATCAGAGAGGAATCTTCACCATTAGCTATCCTCTGGATATAAGGATAGATGTCTTTATAAGTGATAACCGGTACCTTCTTCTTAAACTCGTGCACATCATCTGTTGACACTCCCGTCATGTACTTCTGCAAGTATTCGGTCCTTTTGTTTCTTGTCAAGATTTCTTTCAGCAGATCTTGTTGCACTTTATCGGCTTCTGTAGTTAGCCTCTGAATCTCCTTCAAAGCCTCAGCGCCTTTGTATTCGAGTTTCTTTCCGTCCATTAGTAAACAATGAGGTTAAGGCTGTAACTTGTAAGTAGTTATGGTTGGGTTGAAGTAGATGTAACAATGAGGGTTAAGGTGGTGTATATATAGAGTTTAATGCTTTCATATTCTTTGTTTGGTACGTACAATAAAGTAAATATGAAGGCTACACCAGGTGTACTTGAGATTCGCTTCTAATTATATGTAGACAAGCAATCTTTCTTATCCATTCTGATTGGTGTGATGTGGGATGCTTTGTGTTCCAATTTCAATGTCTGTGACTAATTCTTTAGCTCTTCCACTTTATGTTCCTAAATAATTTCTTCAAGTTTTGTATGGGAAAAATATCCAAATGTCTAGGGGTGTTCTTCGGGTTTCTGGTTTTTCGGGTCTTGTTGCAACTGACCCGTCTAAAGTTCGGGCTGTTCGGTTATCAGGTTTAGATGTAAAATGAAAAAAAAAAAGAATGTTTTTAAACAAAATATCATCAAAATTCAAGAGAGATGATAATGTTCAAAAGTTCCAAAACTTATTTTAAATATTAAAGGAACAAAACACATCTATAAAAAGTAGACAATAAATGTTCGGGATTTTTTATTTGGGTTTCTCAGGTTTGGTTGTTCAGGTTTTTTTTTTTGGAAAAAACTGACCCAGTTACCGATTTACCGACCCATTTAAGGTTCAGGTTTGGATTTTTCAGTCTCTAACTCGGGTTCGGATGACTTTAGATAATGTTTCAGATGAAAATGAGTGCCTTAATAAAATAGTCATTTTAAAAAAGATTCTATCTTTGTCTTTCAGCTAAACAAACCATTAAATAGGTGACACGTGTCACGCGCTTTTACTACTTCCTTAATCAGTTAAATGTTTACAAATTACATCAAGTAAGCATGTTTTGGAATATTGTTCAAAAGAATGTAGTTAGTAAAGAGGTTATCTAGAGAATGTTTACTTGCACGCATTTAATATACCTATTGGAACTTGTTTTCATTAATTTGTCAGTAAATTATTTCTTATAATCCATGTGTGAAATGGTTTTACAAGGTTTGTTTTATTCTAGCAAATCTGTGTTCATAGTAGTTTAGTTTGTCAGTGGTTTTCTAGAGAATGTTTACTTACACGCCTCCAATAGATATATTAAAACAATTTATTTCCTTTTTTTGATAAAATTTGTTTTTAATAATCTACATGAAATGGTACAGTGTGTGTTCAAGTATGGTAATGTAGTTTGTTCAACTATATTCGTTTCAAACCCAAAAGATCGATCGATATGTGTCAAGTTTCAACAGAAATCGTTTTCGCATATATCTGCTTTACACAACGAATGAAAACATTTACTTTTGAACTATCTATCATCTTAAGCTTGTACAATGGTATATCCAAACATATTATTTGATAAAATGTCAGAGTGGAAAATGTATAAAAATATATAACGTGTTTGATTATAATGTTCAGCACATTTAATAAATAATCTTGTATATAGAAGACATAAAAGATCTATATCCGTAGCATATCCTGTTAGTTAATTTATTAAAGTTAATAATTGTCAATTTTGCGAGAGAGAAAGATAAGGATAGTTGGTATAATATATCTATCCTTCAGATATATTTGCATGCTTACGTACACCACATCTATGTGCATATATTCCACTATTTATCTTTGCTAAATAAACACATGAAAGCATCAAAAGATAGACATATAAAGCGAGTAGGGATAATAAATAGTTAGATGATTTATTATATTATATTATATCTATATATCTATTATACATCCAATTCATGTTCAATTTGCGCATAACGGAATCAAGAAAACAAAAAGATAAATTTCTAAAAGAAAATTCATATAAACTGAATGAATAATACATTATGAGAACCCTTTTATAAAGTTTTCTAAATTTAATAGGTATTAGGCACAATTTTTTTTTAATAAGTTTAAACACATATATCATGTCTATGAGTGACTTACGCGTTTTACGCAAAGAAGAAAAGAATTTTCTAAAATTTAAAGAAAATCTTCAGTGGTGAAATCGAAACCCTAATTGATGGAATATTCTGGATCCAGCACATTAAGCTTTTCATCTATCTCGGTTGGATATCATTTATTTAATCTAAGAATTATATTTAAAAAAAAGATAAGAAATTTGGTAGACAAATATTAATAAATGATGATGATGACTATTATTATTACGGATTTTTTAGGGGCACCGCCCTGATTGCTAAAACGCCGCCCAATACGCCGCTTATAGGGTTATACGCGGCGTATTGAGCGGTGTTTCTGGAAAACACCACCAATTTTGTCTTCTTATGTTTTTTTTTTTGTTATTATTGTTATTGTTATTTATCATTATTATCATTATATATTAATTATTTATTTAATATTTAATATTATTTCGGTGAAAACAATTAACACATGTATATACCAAAAATCATTGTTATATCGATAAACTGTAAAAATAAAAGAAAATACGATAACTAGAACATAAAAATAACATAAAAATCTTCGGCAGGAAGTCGTCCATGCCCAAGCCGTCGGCGTGGCCCGAGAACGCCGCGCCAACGTCGGCGTCGTCCTCTCCCTTGCGCCTAGGCCCCAAACCGTCCGCGGCATCCACGTCGTCGCCCCTTTCGCGTCTCACGCCAGACATGCTCGCCTCGGGGTCAAAACTGGGAGGGGGTGGCGGGGGCACAGGGGTAGTGCTCTCCTGACTGCTGCGCCACCAGATAGCGAACAATCCAGCTAACCTAGCGTGACATCTGCCTCATCCCCAACTCAAGGGTCTGCAACCTAGCGTCGGTGGCGGGACCCAGACGCAGTGCGTGGAACGTGCTGCGTCGGCCCCTAACAACAAAACAATAGAAATACATTTAATACGAAGACGAATTAAAAGAAACAATAAAACGATAATATATTAAAACGTACCTGAGATGCGCCCGGATACTCACATCCGTCACCACCGTCGTCCGAATCCCCGCCGCCCCCCTCCCCAGCATCGACAGGCTCATGGACAAGCTCCACCTCCGGCGCCGCGACCGGGGGAGGCTCGACTAAAGGCACACCGGGACGTAAGGCTCACGTGCCCCCGACCCATCCACCAGTCGGTCGTACGGCCCATTAGGCCCATGTAACATCCTAAAATTTATAATGTTGAATAAAGGAAGTTATGTTTAGTGATTTCGCGTAATTAATTAAGGTCGGGTAAGGAGCGGACAATGGACTTGGATTTATTGAGATGGGTTAAATGAGAATGGGATCTAAGGGATATAAATATCCCCTAAACCCAAAATACCTTCATTTCCATCTTATCCTTTCACACTTCCAAAACACGCACACACCACACACTACAACCGCCGGCCGGCAGGAAGAGAGAAAGGCGGCAGATCCGAGGGAGAGAGAGAGAGATTAGTTGTGATAATGAGTAAACAAGACCCAAACAAGCTCAAAAAGGTATGATTCTTGATCTTTGAAGTTTAAAGATCCGAGCATTTAGTATATAAACGACCGAAAATGGTCGGGAAGCGTAGTGGGTGATGTTGGACCGTAACAAGGGTGTTAAAATCGCTCGAAATGTTGGACATAAACCGAAACAGCGGCTATCTGGGCAACTTCGCCCTCATCTGGGCAACTTCGCCTTCAAAGCGATGAACTTCGCCTGCAAGCCAAGTTCGCCTGATGAACTTCGCCTGCAAGCTAAGTTCGCCTGATGGCAACTTCGCTGTAAAGCTAAGTTCGCCTGATAACTTCGCCTAGAGCTAAGTTCGCCTGAGGTTTAACTTCGCCTAAAGCCAAGTTCGCCTGATAACTTCGCCTAGAGCTAAGTTCGCCTGAGGTTTAACTTCACCTAAAGCCAAGTTAGCCTGATAACTTCGCCTAAAGCTAAGTTCGCCTAAGGTTTAACTTCGCTTAAAGTCAAGTTCGATTAGAAAATAAATTAAAAATCTAATGAAAAATGTGTTAAGACAGTTAATGGAAATAGCTCTAGGCTAACTTGGACCCTGCTAGGGGCTCTGCCCCTTGGACCCTGCTAGGGGCTGCCGCCCCTAGATTCCGCTGCCAGGGGCGCTGCCCCCGGACCCCCGTTCGTTGTGGGTAGTAGTTAAGACTGGAAAGATGATATGAGTAGTGATAGTTGTTTGATACGTGTACTTGTTATACAGTCAGCCGTGCACAACTAAAGAAAGGGATTACGATTAACGGTGAACGTAACCGTGTTCAGGTGAGTTTCTAGCCCCCATTTATGTGTTATGTTTTCGGGGCTGTGTGCATACTTGATATGTTTGTTAATACGCTTATCCTAAGAGGTAAGTGTATGCCTTATGTGAATGATATGATATGTATGAATGATTGCTTGATGGTACGTGAACGATCTTCGGATATTGCACGTACTGTCAGGTTGTAACGCTATGTGTAAGGTAAGTATGATATGTATGCTTATGTGTATGAACGTGATAAAGTTAATAAAAGAAGGAAATGACGGTTGCATGGTTGTATGGTTACGAAAAGGGTACCGAGCCCTAATAATACTCGAGGTATGATGTATGGTTGTATGGTAACGAAGAGGGAATCGAACCCTACTAATATTCGAGAACTAGGGAACCGAACCCTACTAATATTCGAGGAAAGAGGGAAACCGAGCCCTAATAATACTCGTGGAAAGAGGGAAACCGAGCCCTAATAATACTCGTGGAAAGAGGGTACCGAGCCCTAACAATACTCGAGGAAGGAGAGTACCGAGCCCTAATAATACTCGAGGAAGGAGGGTACCGAGCCCTAATAATACTCGAGGAATGTAGGGCGTAATGCTCTTTATAACGTAAGATATGAATGTAAGTTAATACAAAAGAAAGAATGAAAGTATGAAAGAATGAAAGTATGAAAGTATGAAAGTAAGAAAGTATGAATGAAAGAATATAAGTTTATGTGTATTGTATAGTGTATGATTAACTAGAACTCACTCAGCGTAGCTGACTTTTAGTATGCACGCAGGTGAGTAGGATGAGGCAGCTCGCTTGAGGAGACACGTGGCAGTGAACAAGAGTCTGGCATCTGAGGACTTATGATGTTTTAATTTTAATGCTTTAATGTTGAAAGACAAAGGATGTTTTGAGACAAGTTATGAATTATGTAATGTTTTATGAAAGTTTTATATTCCGCGTAAATGTTTTAATTAACTCTGATATTTAGAACTGTGTTTATGAGTTAATCCAACACGAAAGTAGGGCTACAGGTAACGGGGCCTTACAGCCCATGAAACGAACGCACAATGTGCATGCTGCCGCAACGGCTGCGGTCTAGAGGGCTCGGAGGGGTCAGCTCGATACGCAGGCTGTCCACCCGGTCTCCATAGCCAGAGATATCGCAAGTTGGGTGATGTACCCGCCACCCATCAAGGAACCTCGTGCCTGCCTGAACTGGTAGGCGACCAAATAGTCTGCAAACCCCCTAGCGAGGTTGCAGTGTGTGTGGTTAGCAGACACCCTAAAAAAAAAACAGGTCGCGCAGGCTGCAGTGCTCCGCGCCCTGATTGCGACCCGCGATGGATGTCGCAATCAGCCTGTGTAGGTACCTGTGTAATATAATATAATATAATATAATATAATATAATATAATATAATATAATATAATATTATATTATATTATATTATATTATATTATATTATATTATATTATATTATATTATATTATATTATATTATATTATATTATATTATATTATATTATATTATATTATATTATATTATATTATATTATATTATATTATATTAAACAATACAATACATTTTAAGAACGTACTGGTGCAGCGGGTCCCTAATAGACGAGACCTTGGACTTGGTGTCCAAGACCCTATCCCCGAAATCATGATCGCTGATGGCCCTCCACCATACCCGCAGGTCGTCCTCTGGCATATGATGGATGCTCTCCGTGTATATGGGGCCTTTCACCTCCTCCGCGGTGTATAAGCCCAGAGCAACCGCGAACTCCTCCATAGAGAGATGGACGTCCTCCTCGAACATGCTGAAGGAAACCTCCGACCGTGTCGTATCGGCGTCTGGCACCCTCATCCGAGTCTCTGGCGTACCAGACGCACGGGGCCTGCAATAATATAATATAATATAATATAATATAATATAATATAATATAATATAATATAATATAATATAATATAATATAATATAATATAATATAATATAATATAATATAATATAATATAATATAATATAATATAATATCATATCATATTATATTATATTATATTAAAAACATAATAACGCGGAGTAAACATACCTAACGTGTATGGTGGAGTAAACCTCCAGTGTCAGCTCCCGATGCGCTGATAGAGGCATACTGAAGCACCGTTCCCGAGTGTATCCTGTCCGACGTACTGAGCCGCCCACTGGTGAGCGTCACAGGACTCCAAAAACGACCATGATATAACCGTGTTGGGAAACGGGAACATCTGGCGTAGGCGAGTGTATCGTCTGTGGGCGTCAGAACCCTCAATGAACTGCAAATGAGGATAGGTGACCAACTCGGCGTTACCCGGTGGAGATCCCCGGCCCCGCCCCTGGCCCGGGCACAGCCCCGGCCCTGCCACATCTCCTCCTTCTCCTCGAGCTCTATGTGAATATGGTCGTCCCCAAACTATAATAACAACAAATAATAATAATAAATAATAACAATAATAATAATAATATTAATAAATAATAATAACAAATAATAATAATAATAACAAACAATTAAAAAAATTATATCAGAGGCGGTGTACACGCCGCCGCTGACCTTCCCTGCAAACCGACGGCCGGACTTCGGCCGACGGTTTCAACCAACCTAACAACATCATCATCTTAACATAATCATCATCATCAACATAATATTTAAAAATTATCTCCATGTCGTGTCGGTGTCGGGTAAAATCTCGCCGGCTTGTGTGGTGTGGTGTCGGTTTCGGTCCAATATAGACTCGTGTTTGGATGCTCGGATGCTCGGGAGAGGGATTTCGAAATTTGAAATAAAGGGGGCGTCTGATCAGACGGGATCTTATAAGGGACCTAATACGTCGCGTATAGATCTATACGCGGCGTATTAGTCTTTTTTCTTAATATTATTATTTCTTTATTTATTATTATTTATGTATGTATATGTGTGTGTGTGTGTGTCTACATATATCCATTGATACATTTTTTTTTCTATAAGCTGTCTAGATCTATGTTAGAGGGTTCCCTTCGCCAACCCGTGCGTATCTGTTCGTACTCCTCCTTACGTTGTCCGTATAGTGTTTTCCATTCGAGGGCCGCCGGTACGGCGCTTCTTTCCCAATTAAGGTTCGGCGTAGGCATTGGGAAATCTCCTACCAGTTTGATATATATCCAGTGATCACCTCCCCAGTTAGCGATGCCTATAACCAGTGGATTCGGAATCAAGTCAGGACCGATTCTCAATAGGAAGTAAGATTCGGTCTGATTGCCAACTAGGTTGACTAACACACACCCGTATGTCTGAGCAGCCACGTGCCCGTGACCGGGTACGCTGAATCAACGACTCGTTGGCGCCGGTTTGACCGTGTTGGAGTACGGAATGCTGGAATGAACCCAGCCGTACAATCTTTCATCCTCTTTGTTGAACATCGCCCTCCACCACCCTTCGTTGGTTTCCAGCTCGTTCTGCATTGCCCACCTAATATCCGGCCAGAGTTTCTCATGTATCCCCAAACCGCCAAATAAATAGTTAGATGATTTATTATATTATATTATATCTATATATCTGTTATACATCCAATTCAAGTTCAATTTGCGCATAACGGAATCAAGAAAACAAAAACATAAATTTATAAAAGAAAATTCATATAAAACTGAATGAATAATACATTATAAGAGAACCCTTTTAAACACATAAATCATGTCTATAAGTGATTTACGCGTTTTAATGAAAAAAAAGAAAAGAATAAAAATTGCTAAAATTTAAAGAAAGTCTTCAGTGGTGAAATCGAAACCTAATTGATGGAATTCTCTGGATCCAGCACGTTAAGACCTTTCCGTTTATCGCTTAAGGATTATATTTAAAAAAATAAGAAATTTGGTAGATGAAGAGGTATGTACCCGCCTCAACACCGAGCAAGGCGGGTCAACCTACAAGATAAAGACATTATAAAGGCACAAAGCCAAAACCTATGCGCATGGCGCATACAAAACATGCTCAGGCATCATATGCCCAGGCACCACACATGCTCAGGCATCATATGCCCAGGCACACATATGCTCGCGCATCACATATGCGCGCGGCGCATCAGCGCGCGGCGCATATCACATGCTCGTGCATATCACATCTGCGCATGAAACATCTGCGCGTGAGAATAAAGAGAAGACCTCGCGCATCCTCAGGATTGGCGCATATCACACATGCACATAATCGACCTCGTCCTTATCCAAATCAGGATTAGGGCAACCTTGATTGTGCACGTCAGACAACCTTCCAGAAGGTATCTTTTTAAGGAGTAAGAATATGCTGATGTTGACAGCTGCCAAATGAAAGGTCGACAACTCAGCATGACACATGTGCTACCACGTGATTACAACCAACGAGAAAGCGCCAGGTGTCCCAGAGGACACGTGGCGTAGTGCGATTGGAGGAGGCCAACGAGGCTGAGCCCAATCAGTGGAAACCCTAGCACTATAAATACAGCATCAACTCCACTTTGATGGACACATTCATACTCAATCATTGACAGTTACAGGCAGTGATATCACATTCAATCATATTGAATTACATTCACTCACAGTCAGTTACAGAAAACACACAGTCACACAATCATACAGTATTCAGCTATTAAGCAATACTCTCCAGATTCCCTTACTCTGACATTATTATATTCTCCACCATATACTTATTCTCACGCCGGAGGGTTACCCCAAAGAGGACCCCTCTGTCCCTTTCTGAGGGGTAAGTTAACGGCGTTGTTCATTTTGTAGGTGGAAGAACACAGATCCAGAAGAACCATCGGTGAAATAGTATAATCAAAACCCGAGGAAAGTAGATCTGCTACCAGTGAGTAGATCCACGTTTCTTCATTGGCGCCATCCGTGGGACAAACGGCAATCAGATCTCATCAGATCTACATAAAAAAATCAATCACCATGGTTTCTGGCGTTCGTAACGCTGATCAAGCTCTGGAGGATATTGAACGTGAGGGTGTCAATGAGGGACAGCAGTTTCTGAGGGTGCCGCGTGATTCTACGCGCACCACCAGTAACCGTCCCTTCATCACAACCCCTCACGGCCAGACTGAAACTCCTCCAGACGATCTCACGTTACAAAATCTTGCCGGCGCGAAACTGAAAGGACCAATGGGTCCAGAAGAAGAAAGAAATGATCCGAATGAATGGCTCATAAACGAGCAGCGGCGTCTAATGGAAAAGTATAATGAAATGGTCAAACAGAAAAAGCTAGCCGACCAAACACAAAGGCAAGCGTTTGATAAGCAGACTACAAAAAGGCCGCGCGCGCCGGAAGACGGACATTCTGTTCACACTGCACACACTGAGTTCAGTGATGAAGAAGTGCATAGCATGAGGAAGACGCGAGATACTCATGCAGGAGGCTCACAACTCCGCGCGCCTGTGAACATGGCGCCTGGAGCCAGAGCAGATCTGGATCTGCACATGCCGTACAGCCCGCCAGTGAGGGGGCAAGTGGACGTAACCACGCCGTACAGGCCGGCCATCTTAGTGAAGCACTCAAAATTTACTGAGCGCATCGCTAAGGCCCCCATCCAGCACAAGACCAAGATGCCAAGTGGTCTGGGCAAATATGATGGCACAACAGATCCAGATGACTTTTTGCAAGGTTTCTATAACACGGGAAACCTAGAGAGCTGGACGATGCCAACATGGTGTCACATGTTTGCCCGCTGCCTTACGGGCGCGGCGCGTGTCTGGTTCGAGAGCTTGCCGACTGGGCAAATTGATGGGTTCGAGGAACTATTGGAAAAGTTCCAGGCCCACTTCGTACAACAGCGCAGACACACGCGCGATCCTGATGACATCATGCACTGCGTGCGCAGGAATGATGAAACGATTGAGGACTACATCACTCGTTTCAATCAGGAGTCTCTGGCAATCGGGGGTATAACTGAGCAACTCCTGCGCGTGGCTTTTATACAAGGCGCGCGCAGTGATCAACTCCGCCGAGCTCTCGTAAGCAGAGATGGTATGCCCACCACTTGGGCAAAACTAATGGAAGCATCGCGAGTCTTCGCGAGAAACGAAAAACAGATTGCCCAAGATAGGGCAAGAGAAAGAGCGCATCAGGCTGAATCACCGCGCAGCAAAGAGAAGAGGGCCAAACAGAACTCTGTATGGTCCAGGTTGCAACCAATAAGTTTTTCTTCCGCAGAAAAGCAAACGCAACCAAGCTCACCCCAGCCCCAAAAAGATGTTCGTAATCGCGGGGAGGGTGACAAGAGGGAGGGCGGCAGAGATCCTAGCAGACCTCTGCCAAGAATATGGACTCCCCTCACTAAAACACCTGCACAGGTGTTAAGTACTGAGAATGTCCAATTCAAGCCCCCCAAGCAACTACACTACAAGGGACCGCAAAACAGTGGCAAATATTGTGAATTTCACAGGTCCCCGGGCCACAACACCGACGCATGCCATCATCTAAAGGATGCGATCGAGAAGGATGTAAAATCAGGCAGGCTGGCTCACTTGGTGAAAAACCCAAGAATAGAAGATGAGCAACCGGAAGGAGCCTCTGCCAGCAAGAAATACAAAAGAATCTGTGTGGCAGAGGGGGGACGACAAGGGCAGACGTCAAAAAAGAGAAGCGCGCAAACCCACGGAGATTGGCGCGAGCAGCAAGTTATCTTCCCAAGAATCAGGGGAGGCCCTTCAATCAGCAGCCCTCTCGTCATCACCACACACATTGCTCATTACGAAGTGTCAAAGGTCCTGGTGGACACTGGAAGCGAATCTGACATTATGTATGAGCAATGTTTCAGAAAGTTAGACCCGGCAGACCAAGCGCGGCTCGAGATGGTGAACGCACCAATCTGTGGTGTTTCAAATGAAATCATCCATCCCCTAGGTCAAATTCAGTTTGAACTAACCATGGGGGATGATGAGCACAAGCGAGCCGAAGTGGTCAACTTCTTGGTCTTGCCCACCACGTCATGCCACAATATGATCCTGGGTAGGGGAACGATTGCCCAATTTAATGCTATACCGTCGCCAGCGCACGGCGCATTGGGGTTCCCTACACCAACAGGCGTAACATTTGTTTACCGCGATCATTTGTGCGCAGTGACAAGTACGCCGCGGGAAGGGAGAATGAAACTTCCAATGGCGGACAATGCGCCAGAGAAGTGGATTTTAAACCCAAAATTCCCAGAGCAAACGGTCACAATTGGCGCTACCATTTCAGACGAAACGAGATTGAGAATGAAAAGGTTGCTCACAAAATACACGTCGGTCTTCGCGTGGCAACACTCCGATATGACTGGGGTCCCGCGAGACTTGGCGCAACATTCTCTTAACACGTTCAAGTCGGTGGAGCCAATTGCTCAGAAAAAGAGAATCATGGGGGATGAAAAGGCGAAGGCCATGAATGAGCAAGTTGAGGACCTGTTGCGCGCAAACATCATCCGCCCGATCCGATACCAGACGTGGGTAGCCAATCCTGTGATGGTAAAGAAAAGCAACGGGTCATGGAGGATGTGTATTGACTTCAAGGACCTCAACAAAGCATGTCCGAAAGACTGTTACCCCCTCCCAAACATCGACGCAAAGGTGGACTCCGTGGCGCCATTCAAGCTCAAATGTTTCCTGGATGCCTACAAAGGCTATCACCAGATTCAAATGGCACCACAAGACGAAGACAAGACTGCCTTCAGAACCGACAAGGGTGTTTTTTGTTACACAAAAATGCCCTTTGGTTTAAAGAATGCGGGCGCCACTTATCAGAGACTTATGGATTCGGTTTTCAGTGAACAACTCGGAAGAAATCTAGAAGTCTACGTTGATGATTTGGTGATCAAGAGCAGGGAGGAGAGACAAATGCTCAAAGACATCGAGGAAACTCTTCAGCGCTTAACGGAAGTCAACATGAAGCTCAACCCGAGCAAATGTACTTTCGGCGCGGAAGAGGGGAAATTTCTTGGTGTAATGGTCACTAAGGATGGTTTCAAGGTGAACCCTGAAAAGGTGGAAGCCATCCTTGACATGCCTTCACCATCCACCATGAAAGAGGTTCAGAAGCTGAATGGTAGATTGGTGTCAATCAACAGGTTCCTAGCGAACCACGCCAGCAAATCTACTCCATTCGTTAACACTTTGAGGAACTGCTTGAAGAAGAGCCAATTCAAGTGGACGCCTGAGGCTGAGCAAGCTTTCAGTGAGATAAAAGAATGTCTCATAAAGCTGCCCGCGCTCACAGCTCCACTTCCTGGCGAAACCCTTACATTGTACTTGTCAGCCGGAGACCGCGCCATCGGCGCAGTATTACTGGTGGATCGCAAGGGGATCCAAACGCCAATATACTATGTGAGTCGGGTGCTGACAGACCCTGAGACGCGCTATTCCATCATGGAAAAGTTAGTTTTGTCACTAACACACGCGTCGCGAAAGCTTCATAGATACTTCAATGGTCATCCTATTGAAGTTCTGACAGGTTACAACATCCAGCAAGTCTTGCGACGCCCCGCGCTCTCCGGAAGGCTGACAAAGTGGGCGCTGGAATTAGGTGAACACACGATCACCTATAAGCCCCGTCCAGCAATAAAGGGTCAAGTTTTAGCGGATTTCATCACAGAAATCCCAGAGGGAAAGATTGAAGAAGCTCAGCGCGAGGTAGACCCTCCGCGAGCAAATGATGAAGAAGATGTTTGGAGGCTATTCACTGATGGAGCCTCCAACAGCGAGGGGTCCGGCGCAGGCCTCAAACTGGTGGACCCTGATAATCATGAATATACTTATGCTATTAGGTTGGACTTCAAGAGTACCAACAATGAGGCTGAGTATGAAGCCCTGCTGGCTGGTCTGCGCGTTGCGCGCAAGTTTGGAGTTAAAAGGCTAGAGGCCCATGTTGATTCTTACTTGGTAGCCGCACAGGTCAATGGCCTTTATGATGCCAAGGAGAACACCATGCCTCTATATCTAGAGCAGGCAAAAAAGCTCGTTGAGCAGTTTGACTTCTTCAAAATCATACACATCTCGCGCAGCGAAAACAAGCCCGCTGACGCGTTGAGTAAGATGGCATCAACTAATTTTGATCACTTTGGCAAAGATGTCAGGGTGGAAGTGATGAGCAACCCGTCAGTGCAAACGCAATCTGTCCTTGTAATTCATACAACCCCTTCATCATGGATAACTCCAATAATGGAATTCCTGAAGGAGGGGAAGTTACCGGACGATCGCGCACAGGCGAGAAAGATAAGACACAAGGCGCAGAACTATGAACTACTTGATGGTACATTATATCGACGCTCTTATCTTGGACCGCTCATGAAATGCCTGGATGCTGAAGAAGCAAGCTATGTGATTAGGGAGATTCACGAAGGAATATGCGGAATACATGCTGGCCCGCGCATGGTGGTTGCCAAGGCAATGAGCTCAGGCTACTATTGGCCAGGCATGTACTTGGATGCGCTAAAAGAAATCCAAAAATGCAAGGCATGTCAGAGCTACGCGCCAAACACAATGCGGCCAAAGAACAACTTGATTCCAGTGACCTCCGCATGGCCTTTCCACAAATGGGCCATTGATATTGTGGGGCCCCTGCCGCAAGCGCAAGGGCGAGTGAAATTTTTGGTAGTGGCGGTAGACTATTTCACAAAATGGGTTGAGGCCAAGCCACTAGCAAAAATCACAGCTCAGGCGATGAAGCAATTTATCTGGAGCCACATCATTTGCCGTTTTGGCCTTCCTATGGAAATTGTGAGCGACAAAGGCAAACAATTCACTGACAGGAAGATATCCAGCTGGCTCAAAGAATTGCACATCAACCAAATCTTCACTTCGGTCTACCACCCTCAGGGGAATGGCCAAGTGGAGCGCGCGAATCAAAGTTTGTTAAATGGGCTGAAGAAAAGGTTGGAGGGAGAATCCCATTCTTGGGTCGAAGAGTTACCTAATGTCCTGTGGGCGCACAGGACATTAAGCAAAACTAGCAATGGCGAATCCCCGTTCAGCCTAACCTATGGGACAGAGGCTATGATCCCAGCAGAAATTGGATGCCCATCCCATAGGGTACTCATGATGAGCAAGACTGATAACGAGCGCGAAAGAAGATTGGACCTCAACTTGCTTGAAGGGCGCAGAGAAGCGGCTATCATCAATGAAGCCAAGTACAAGAAAAAGCTGGAAAAATATTATAATCAGCGCGTTAAAGAATGCCACTTCAAGAAAAATGATTTTGTCCTTCGAAACAATGAAGCTAGCCGCGCAATACCCCCAGGAAAAATGTCCCCCAATTGGGAAGGACCTTATCAAATCTCAGAAGAATTGGGGAAAGGCGCGTACACTTTAAAAGATTTGAATGGAAAAAAGATACCGCGCGCGTGGAACGCAGCACAGCTTAGAAAATGCTTCATGTAAAAATTCAAATATGTAATCAAGGATTTTAAGCCATCATGAATGATGATTCGCGCTATCTTTCAATATTTGTTCTATTACCTTTGCATACATGTTTCACACTTCCTTTATTAATTTGGAGCAATATGACAACACTATATTGACTTCAAAACAAAATAAAACGAAGTAAAACATACATGCGCGAGCCTTAGCTCAAACACGTTAACGAGTCTTAACTCTAAAAACGTCAAGGCCTTAGCCCAAAACAAAGAGCCTTAGCTCAAAACACTCACAAACATCCATCTTACATCCCGCGCAGCCTGATCATAAAAATCCCTAAACACAACTAAGGCAAAGTACATGCCAAATCATAGTTGTTAAGGTCTCAGGTCGAGGTCGCGCGCGGAATCATAGTGGATATCTGAGTAACACATGCTGACATGTAATGGCTAAAACTCATAATTCCATATAAAAAACGCGCAAAAACGACGCGCAAAAAAGGAATAGTGAAAAGTCAGCGCGCGTGTCAGCATAAACAAGATACTGCGAAACCACTTACAAAATAGGACTATGGTTAAGTAAATAAATTCCTTACAACCTTGTTCTTATTTTAACGTGCAAGCATATCTTATATCTATACAAGCAAACATGAAGAGATGAATGGAAATGCGCAAGATGTGAAAAAAGGGAAAACAAATTTCATTCCATAGCATTGAAATTTACAAGTGTGATGAGTTACAAATTACAAGTATAACAAAAAACAAAAAAAAAAAAATTTAGAAAGATGAAGGGCTTCTCAAGTCTCCACGTCGACGTCAGCCACTTCATCACCCTCATCATCTCCCGCAGCATCTGGCGCGGCCCGCTCCTCATCTCCAAACTGACCATAGTCAAGTTCTTCCTCCTCAATGGAGTCTTCTATCACGACGGTCTCAGGAGCAGATTCTTTCGCCGCGCCAGAGCCGCTGGCAGGGGCAACATCCCCCGCGCCACCATCATCGCCACCAGCCCCCTCGCATTCATCGAGCAACTTCTTTAGCGCGCCGAGGTCGGGCTGGTCAGCAAGCGCAGCTATCTGCAAATCATTAGAAAAGTATTGAGTATAAAAAACTTGGAAAATTATTCAAGAAAAACTCATTAAGGTCAAGGTACCTGCACAAGGACGGGGATGGGAGTACTCATATACTTTTCCCCCACCGCGGCCATGTCCGCGCAGGCCGCGTCGCTCTTGTAAGGGTACTCGGATGGGTTCTTCTTCAACATCCCATATTCATACCCATCCATAAACCCTTCAGCTCGACCCACCAAGCGCGCGGCAGCATTGCAGTCCATCACAAGGGCCTGAAACTCGCCAGAATATTTCATCGCCAAAGCGCAACGAGTCATGCCCTGTGACACCAGCCATTGGCGATCCTGCGCGAGGCCAGCAACAGACGTCTCGAGGGCGGGAACCTGGGAGTTTAATAACTCAACAGTTTCCTTGGTCTTTTTTAACTCCTCTTTATCAGACGCTGCTGCCGCCAAAATTTTTTCTTTCTCCGCCTGCGCGGCAACAAGTGCTTCCTGGCTAGACGCTGCCGTCGCCAGGGCCTCATCTCTATCGGCCTGCGCGGCCGCCAAATACTTCTTCAGGCGCGCAACCTCGCTCTCCAGTGATGATTTCTCAGTGATATTCTGGACGATAGCTTGGTCACGCGCCTCCGCCTCCAGTTCCAAGTCACGCACTCTCCGCGCGTACTTGGCAACTTCGGCCTCCGCCACCTGCTGCTTCTCCCGCGCAGCTTGGAGCTCATGCCCGCGCTTAATAAAGGCGGTGTTGGCACTTGCTCGGTTTTCGCTGAGCTCCGCCTGGAGTTTCTCAGCTCGTGCGCGAGCATCAGAAAGGTTCCAGGCAGCCACCTTAGCCTCTTGCTGGGCTTCCACAAGAGCATCGCGTACTTTAATATAATCACGATGAAGCTCTTGGGAGGCAGAAAAGAAGGCCGACCCAGCGAAAATGTGATCGTTGAGCAAGTCAGCGCGGGTGCGCCCCTCCTGATACCTCCTTTCAGTAGGAGGCACGGCATGAGCCCAGAAGTCCTCGCATACACCCATGGATTGGAAGGAACTGTCTTCGTTAATATTCCATCTCAGGCGGTAAACGTGGTCACCTTCCTGCAAAACACAAGAAATGTTCTAAGTCATAAAAACATACTTATATGGAAGAACGCGCAGCGGAGCAACAAATTAAAACATACCTGCGGGGATGAAGCAGAAAAGTCAGCGCCAGCCCCACCAGAAGTATGCGCTGCGAAGACTTGTGGCATCGCAGGGCTGGCACGGACTCCGAAGGAGTCTTCAGCTTGAGCTCCCTCATCCTCCTCATCTTCTTCAATCGGCCTCTTCTCCTGCGACCTGGAGGGCTCCAAACCAGCCTCGCGGAGAGGGCTGCGCGTAGGAGGAGGCGAGGGAGGTCTCGACGCCGCCAGTTCGGCGCGCAATACGGCTTCCTGCTCCTTTGTAATCCCAATAAGGGGAGACTCAGCACTAGCAGGAGCAGGACCAGAACCAGCGGCGCCGGCAACGGCGCCAGGAGTGTCACCAGCAGCTTGTACGCCAGCTACAACTCCTATGAACAAATCAACAACAAAAAAGGGTTCATGATTTGATCAAATCAAAAAATTCAGAAGACAATGGCGCAAAACATACCTTCGCGCAATTCTGTTCGCGCGTTGAACATCGCCATAAAGTTCATTCTACCCTTTTCTGAGGGTAGAACAGGGGACTTCGAAGCAGCCCCCGGCGCAGCCTCAGCACCTTGTTGCGCCTGAGGCTGATCTGCTACCGTCGCCGGTCCTGCAAACATTCAAATGCGAAAAGATTTAATAATAATTCAATCAGAATTATGGGTAAGCAAAGTATACCTTTCGCAGGCGCGATACTGCTTCTCTCTTCAGCCGCGCGAAGGGAGGAGGTCACGCCACCATACCTCAAGTGGACAGGAGGTCTGCCCACTTTCACAGGCAGGGAAGCTAAAGAAACCTTGGTGGTAAACACCTGGGTTTCCTCAGGTCCCTTCGTTTGAGCATGGGGATGAGCGACAGGGGTGTCATCTTTCTTCTGTCTCTTACTGCCCCCTGCGCCAGATTTCCCCTTAGCTTTGCGCTTTAGTACGGGCGCCTCCTCTTCCTCCTCCTCCTCTTCCGCGAGCTCCAGCTCGTAGTTTTCGAGCGCATCTGCAAATACAAGCAACAGAACTGTTAATAAACTTTGGTATTCTAAAGGAATAAGCATAAGTGCGAAGGCTTACCAGGCGCGTCGCTATCAAAGTCAAATTCCAGATCCACAGGGATGAACATGTCATCGAAGCGATCTGGGAAGCCCACCTCCCCAGCGCCCAGCGGGACGGAGCCACCCTCCACTTGATCGTCGTAGGCGGCGTGGACAAACTCCTTGGTTACTGCGCAAAAACAAGACAAATAATATAAGCAAAGGCAAATTTTATTAGCGCGGAAATAAAGCAATGCGATAACTTACGCAAGCCGTCCACTTGGATGACAGGCTCCGCCGCGCTGTCGGCCCACAGCTTACTCATGCCGACCCCCACCAGCGCCTCCTCGCGAATTTTCTTGGCGGGGGATGGTTCGGCGGTCAGCTTCTTAACCCAGGCGCCGGTTGGGTTCTTAATAACATCCGCATCCGCGGGCGCAGAATCGATTGCGCGCATCGTCATGCGGATGGGGATTACACCAGCCCTGATGTAGAAGAACCTCTCAGACCAGTCATGAAGGCTCTTGAATGACACGGTGCTGCACTTAACCTTCTGACTGCGAGGAATAAAGGAGATCCAAGAATCTTGGATCTTGGGCTTGTAAAAAAATTGAAAGCGACGAGGGGTGGGCTCCTCGCGCTGTGATTTGCACATGAACTCGAAATGAGTCATGCGCACAAGTCCAAACGGATGGACTTGGGATATATGTATCCCGAAAAAACGTAACACCGCGCCTACAAACCTTGTCATCGGAAGACGAAGGTTGCAGTGGGTGAAAAAATGGGTGTACAGTGAAATATAGCCGGGAGGCGGGTCCGCCGCCGTTTGCCCGGCCACAGGCAACATGCAGCCAAACACAGGGAGAAAACCCTGTGACGAGATGAGGCTGTCGAGATCGGCCTGCCTCAGTTTGCAGGGGATTTCATTCCACCTTTTCGTGGACTTGGTCCTCCCAACTTCCTCCGATGTGGTCTCAACAACCCTCTTCCCCTTGCCCTTTTGCTTCAATGTCGACATCACCACAGATTTCACATGACGTCTTCGAGAGGCAATAGAGGTGATTGAGGGGTTAGAGGAGTCTGAGCTATCAGACATACAATAATAACAGCAACAGATAACAGGGTATTCGGAAGCAATAACCAGAAAATCTGAATGATAGAAGCTTTGGAGTACACAACAATGAAGATGAAGAAAAAATTTTTCCTAAGGGCCTGCTTTTATAGGCCCAGGAGAGAGAAAAGTGGCAACTGATCGGATTTCACGCGCCCCCACTCGCAGGTGTAAGCCAACGAGGGCGCGGCACGTGTCCCTAACACTGTTGAGGGGATATAAAAACGTAACGGAACTGCCACGGAGCAGACACGCGCCCCCACTCGCAGGTGCAAACCAATGCGAGCGCGGCACGTGTTCCAGACAGCTGTGCGAGGGGACATGAAAGGCAACTGTAGCACCTCGAGCACACGAAACGTCTGACACGTTTACGGCGCACGTCACCACCAACCAACCACGTGTTTGGACCCTTCGTTTCAACCAAATGGATAGAACTTCGCGCAACGATGGAAACAACCAAGAAAACGACAAAACCCCATTAAAAAGACCAAATCAGTAAGTCTAATATCTATCTTACCGCGCTAGCGCGAGATAAGACACACATTAGACTGGGGGGGCTTGAAGAGGTATGTACCCGCCTCAACACCGAGCAAGGCGGGTCAACCCACAAGATAAAGACATTATAAAGGCACAAAGCCAAAACCTATGCGCATGGCGCATACAAAACATGCTCAGGCATCATATGCCCAGGCACCACACATGCTCAAGCATCATATGCCCAGGCACACATATGCTCGCGCATCACATATGCGCGCGGCGCATCAGCGCGCGGCGCATATCACATGCTCGTGCATATCACATCTGCGCATGAAACATCTGCGCGTGAGAATAAAGAGAAGACCTCGCGCATCCTCAGGATTGGCGCATATCACACATGCACATAATCGACCTCGTCCTTATCCAAATCAGGATTAGGGCAACCTTGATTGTGCACGTCAGACAACCTTCCAGAAGGTATCTTTTTAAGGAGTAAGAATATGCTGATGTTGACAGCTGCCAAATGAAAGGTCGACAACTCATCATGACACATGTGCTACCACGTGATTACAACCAACGAGAAAGCGCCAGGTGTCCCAGAGGACACGTGGCGCAGTGCGATTGGAGGAGGCCAACGAGGCTGAGCCCAATCAGTGGAAACCCTAGCACTATAAATACAGCATCAACTCCACTTTGATGGACACATTCATACTCAATCATTGACATTTACAGGCAGTGATATCACATTCAATCATATTGAATTACATTCACTCACAGTCAGTTACAGAAAACACACAGTCACACAATCATACAGTATTCAGCTATTAAGCAATACTCTCCAGATTCCCTTACTCTGACATTATTATCTTCTCCACCATATACTTATTCTCACGCCGGAGGGTTACCCCAAAGAGGACCCCTCTGTCCCTTTCTGAGGGGTAAGTTAACGGCGTTGTTCATTTTGTAGGTGGAAGAACACAGATCCAGAAGAACCATCGGTGAAACAGTATAATCAAAACCCGAGGAAAGTAGATCTGCTACCAGTGAGTAGATCCACGTTTCTTCAGTAGACAAATAATTAAGGTTGATGATGATGATGATGATTATTATGGGCATCATTTGGCCATGCAAGTTATAGCGGTTCCTTTTATTTATTCAAAAACAAGGAATTAATGTTAGATATGATCACTTTTTTTATATGATTTAAAAATAAGACCTTAGTGTGTTGAAATAGAATAAATCATCTCATCTCCACCACACACTGTTGACAGATGCTGGATCTACCTCGTCCATCCAACATGCATGTGTACGTCACACTCAAGATCTTTGTTAGAGGCCGGTTGGTGCTCGCCGCATATGTTTTCTTTTGAGTCATATCCTATGCTATGCTATGCTATGCTACCTAATTTATTATTATTATTATTATTATTATTATTATTATTATTATTATTCATCCTTCAAACATGCCTTCTCTCTCTCTCTCTCACTTTCTATCTCACATACACATAGTGCCATGTTTGCCAAGACAACAAGTATTGTTTTGCAAAATGTGTCCCGACTTCGATCTAAGTTGAGTGATTTCCGTATCTGTAGTACCCAAGCATTGCTAGTGCACCACATAGTCAACCGTTCTATTGATAGTTCCATCTTTTTTAATTTTTATAATATTAGATTTGTCCTTATAAAGGTACAAAAAA
Organism: Bidens hawaiensis; assembly: GCF_021521415.1. Taxonomy (NCBI): domain Eukaryota; kingdom Viridiplantae; phylum Streptophyta; class Magnoliopsida; order Asterales; family Asteraceae; genus Bidens; species Bidens hawaiensis. The sequence continues at coordinate 730,986 of NW_027491961.1, forward strand.
TATACATACTAATCAGACATCGTTGACGCATCATACATATTGGTCGTGTAAGGGTTATACATAGCGTTATAGTGGTTAATCATAAGACATGTTTGTATGAGTAGATTTTTCTTACAAATCATTCGGATATGTATAGTGTACTATAAGCAACTGATGTGACAGGGCACACCACACACATAAGTTGTACGCCTGCATATATGTTATTATCGTTGATGTGTTGACCGTATGAAGAGTGCATGGCATCTTCTTTTTAATAAATTCTTTCATTGCTCAAGATGTTTTCGGTATTAGATTTAGTATAATAATATCCATACCAAAGAGTATTTGGTGTAGCAATGCTAAAATGTTAATAGAGTATAAAGGTGCCCCTCTCAAAATGGTGAGAATTCAAGTCTCGTGTTTGATAAATGGTTGTAAATTTATGAGTAATATTAGAAAGCTTAATTTATAAGTTCAGACGTGCTTCAATTCATGTGGAAAAAGTGCGTTGAATACCCTTCGTTGTACTTGGAAGTTAGAACACACATATATAATATTGTGTGAATGTATGTATTAGAGTCTGTTTTATATTTTTCTTCTTCATAGCACTATAAGTTATCTTATAAATAGATCCCACTAATTGCACCAAGAGAAGTATAAAATCATTTTCCCATGCATATTTATAGAATTACCACCACCCTTTGTAGTTCTTTTCTAAAAGTAATATCCATATATATCTTGTGTTGTGACTAGTGAACCATCATGAAAAAAACTGCAAGTACAAAAGTATTGCCTTGCATAGGAGGTTGATGCTAGTGCAATAGAAAGTTAATTTATGATGCGATACATTTACAAAGAAAAAAATAAAAGAAAAAAAAACCTCGCGTGCCGAACACAAATCATGATGTCCTCCATTTTCTTCATAGTATTCTACAAATATCCAAATCCACACACATGTCAACCTCGGAATCATATTCATGTTTCTCCATCTCCTTTTCTCGATGACCTCATTAACCTACTTTCCAACTCAAAAAACAGTTGAAGCTTATGAAAGAAAGTGAACAAATTCAGTAAAAGAATCATGTTCTTTAACTTTAAGGACAATGCATGCATGATAACAAACAACATCCTCGCTTTTATTTTTTCTTTTGGGTGACACCAAAAAGAAATCTATGTGCATGGCACATAGTATGAAAGCGTGTACAACCTGTCGCAGGCATGACGTAGGTTGAATTTACACGGTTTATACTATAAAATTGATTTCTTTTATCGATCACAACGCAATTATAGTTAAAAGTCTTACATTACAACAAAATATACTTTCTTAACTAAAAGTTAACAATAAGAGCTCATCTTGACAGTTAAAGAGCGCTATATATGCATGGCAACTTTTTTATTATTATTTTTTTTGAAAGGCCGATTTTATTAAAAAAAAAAGAAATAAAAAGAAAGAAAAGCCGGCAAGGCACAAGATGCCTAAAAAGAAAATAAAGTACAGAATACAAGACGAGGTCGGGATGTCACAAGGTTTAGCTAAGAAGCAACTTCAAACCACCATTTCATTTAATCTTTGAGGCCGTTTGGCCCTTCTTAACGACCGTTTCGATCAAATGTTAGTTGCATTAACATAACTTGAAGTAACTTTTTTTACTTTTTACTCAACAAAAAAGTTACAAAAACAAGTGTTTATGGTATCCATTGGATGGTGGTGATGTAAGGGGTTGTTGGTTCCACATTATCCTGATTTAGTGGTCTGGGGTGAACTTAAGGAAAGAAGTCTAGAGAATAGAATCTGACTAGTAAAGCACTTAACTCTAAAGCTAACAACTGATATATGTTCAAAGATTTGTCCCACATGGAAAACGCCACAACAACCAACAATAATTGGCCAGAATGCTTTCTAGTACATAAATAATTGTATGTTGTCTATTCATCCTGTTCTTGCGGGCGGCAATAATGGAGGTAAATGAAAGTAAAAGCTGATCAGTCCGCACCTTGCATTAGCATGTTCATGAACTTGTGTCGGCACATCACATATGCGTTTTGTCGCATAAGATTTGTATGATGTGTGTTCTTTATGTGTGTGTGAGAACATTTGAACCAACAAAAGCTTAAAGCGTGAACTCATCAGACCATTGCCTTATATTAAGGGGTGTGTTGACCCAATGTTGACGGGGGCGGATCTACCATTGTAGTATGAGGTTGGTCATCCATTGTGAAAAAAAAAATCCCGTACTATTAATTATATTATAAAAACCATGACCACCTCATATGAAAAAATTTCTTGTATCCATAATGAACTGTTAAGTCAGAACCCGGATATTTTCACCTACTAAAACTCATGAGGCATGACAAAACGCCCAATTAAGGTGCTTATGTAAGAATCAAACGGTGTTAGCTAGGTAAAAATGAGTGATTTATTATACGAGTTTGTCATATTTTCAAAACACTTTTTTTTTTGTTTACCTAAAATATTACTCTACCCTCTATTATAAAATAATTGATGTGTCAAGCACTTTTATTAATAGCCTAAAGGACTCGTTAAATTTCACATTTAATGATTGTTTTCGTAAATCACTAAAACATGTGGATCATATTGTCAAATGTGTTATAGTGAATTCAACATAATGTTGATACGCATCAGCGTTTAAATTTATGAGTGGACAAATTTTATGAGGAAAAAAAAACTAATGAATTCAGCCTCATCTGGTTTTCTGTTAGATAATAATCACCATTTAAAATTTGATGGTATTGAAATATTTTAATATTGTTTATGTACTTTTATGAGTGGAAAAATTTAATACATTTTAATGTAACTAGTAATTATCCGTGTGGTGTGCAGAGAAATAAGTCGGTAAAACACAAGCATGGTAACGAAGAGTCAACGCGAATTTAGTGGATATTAGCCACGTTCCAATTACAGTATCGGAATGAATCCAAAAAAAGTTTGTTAAGTTAACATGTTCAAAATAAACCAAACCAAAAAAAAAAACATAGTTGCACTAGCATAGCGTATTATAAAAAAAATTAACATATTTATTCAGTTGGCAAAACCGGGTTGTTGGTGCCCGTGCATTGATAAAAACCCAAGCATTAAGACGGCGAGTCGACGTGAATTCGGTACTCAGTGTAGGTTATGTTCGTTACAGTATATGCAGTGTTGGTAAAATCCAAAAGTTGTTAGTCCCAGTTGTTGAGGCGGTGAGTTGTGGGATTTCAACCGGCTTACTTCATGTTTGTTTACGGTACCAGAACTATAAAAAACTCGTTCGGTTACATTCTTCATGATACTGGAACTAAATCAAAATATATAAAAATTGACATGGACCAATAGGGTGACGTCGGTCAGTAAAACCCTGACGTTGAGGTGGTGCGCCTACGCGAATTCGGTATATTAAAACAAAGAAAAGTAAAAAAAAAAATAAAATTGACGTTCGATCAGTCGCAATCGTTGCAATACCATAACTTAAAAAAAAACAAAAGAAAAACGGCCAACAATGAACCGCCACTTGACCCAGCAGGGGCAAGCGGCACCAAATACTCGTTATAGATAATATAAACGTCATCTGCTAATTGATTGAAAACAAAAATTACATAATTAGCTTTCAACACTAATGGGTCCCTGAAAATAAATGCTTTTATTAGCATAATTAGTATTTTATTTTGAAGCATACCGTTATTAAAATAAAATGATGGGTGCTTAATAAGCAAAAAATAAACGGTGAGAATGAATATGAAGATGACACTTGCCATTGGACATTTGATCGAGAGTCGGGACTAGGGGTGCGCAGATTCGGATTTGACCCAAAATTACCCAAAGAACCGGACCGAAAAAAAACTAAATCGACCCGACCCTAATGTATTGTAGAGAATGTTGGTCCTGGAATTTATCACATTCGGTTATCGAGTCAGTCTCGGGTCTGGTCGCCTGAAAAACCTTTAAGGACTGATACCCGATATATATGAGACAAAATTCTTCAAATACGGGTTTATCACTTCGTCTTGTGGGTAGATCTAGAGCATTGGAGATGAGAAAAGAAGAGTGGAATAGGAGCCATATTTTCCGACTGTCGGCAGCATCAACTAGGGATGAGCAAATATCGGTATGGTATCGAACCGGCACCGGTACCGAAATAGGTACCGATTTGGTACCGTCGGAATCGCATCGGTACCAAATTTTCGGGATCGGTACGGTACCGGTATCGGTATGGTACGGTATTTTCCGAATTTTACCTTAAATACCGGTACCGTCCCGGTACGGTACCAAAAATTTACAATTTTTGGGATTGAGATTTTCGATACCGGTACGGTACCGAGCTCATCCCTAGAATTAACTGCGTCCCATGGTTTAGCTTATAATATGATGAAAATGACATAACTAATGGCTAAAAAAATATTTATTGGGCCTTTTCAAAACTAAGTCACGGCCCATGGCCCAAAATTTTCTCTAGTCAAAGTAAAATTAAAACATAAACAAAGTATACAATTTACAAGAGACATACATGATTTAATATTTAATTTTTTAATATTCAAATTTTAAAGACTTGTAACAATTTAATTCTTTAACCTTTTAAAGATATTTTGTATTATTTTATTCTAACTTATTTGTTAATTAATCTTGATCATTTTTATTAGTTTTTTTAATAAGCTTGTTGGATTTTTGTTTTATATCTGAATAACATTTTCTTTATTTAATAGATATATCTTTTTCTAAAAATTATTATAACTTTCTAAACATATAATTTAGCAAATTTTCTGAATTAACGTTAAAGAAGTTGACAATAATTCTTGTGTATGTGGTGCACCAATTACTTAAAATAATAGTCGTAGACGATTATGAATGTTAAAAAAACTTTATATGGACCCTTCACTTATAATTTCTTTTTTCTGCCAATATATTGAAGTCGTAGTTTTAAATAAATGTCAAGCCCAGCCCCATTAGGTTTCATGTAAGCATATTATTAACTAATATTAAATCAAGTTTTCATAAGTTTAATGATCTTACCTTCCTTCATGAGAGTTGCCGGTATTCTTGAGCTTAATACCACCTTGGACTTACCTGTCAGGTTCATCTAGAAAATTAAAAGATAAAACTTGAATTAAAAAAAAATATATGCTTATTAACCATATTGCAACATGCTCCAAAAATAAAATAAACCTGTTTACAATGTATGTCAAGCCGTAAGCCAAACCGTAAGTAACGGTTTTTCATTACTGAAAACCGAAACCAAACTGTTGAAAATTACATGATAATATGATAACCTACAACAAAAGCACACCAATCTTAAGATTCTATATGTTACGCTTACAGATATATTTCATGAAATCTGATTAATCCAGAAATGCTTTTAATATCAAGTTTTCATGCACCTAACTTAAATGTCCAGAACACTATCAAAGGCTTAATGAAACTAAAAAAACAAATCTTATGTAGCATTCTCAAAAGCATGATATGATGTCACGTAAAATTAAAAAAGAATATGAAAACTAACAGATACAAATTAAAAATGGTACATTTATAAAAGTCGACTACGAAACCAAACAGATGAAAGGTCTCGGGACTAGGCAACGTTGGGCTGGGCTTTCGGGTTTCAGGTTTGATTTGATTTGATTAGATCTATGAGCTGGCTAAAGTATTTAAATAGTGCATTTAGGCTTCAAGGAGCAAGGCCTCTTATTGTCAGACCAAAAGACTGGTTTTGATTACAGGCCCGTTTGTTCATCTCTACATATTTAACTAACTTGGGCCCCCAACCCCTCTACAGTCTACACTATTGAACACTTCAATAGTGTTTTTTTTAACGGCAAATTAACTACATTTTTTTTTATATCGACGGTACTTGAACTCTCATCCATTGAAAAGGAAAAGCCATAGCCAACACCTTGGCACCGTTAGAATTTATGATCAGAGCCTTCGCTAAGTTTTCATTGACAAAGGACCATAGATGGATGTAATACAGTGTTCACTACAATAGTACGTACATGTTTTGGGGTGAAAATAACATGATTTTTATAACAATAGTCTTCAAGGTTACATTATACAAATATGATGGTTATATTTTCTTGCAAATTTATTAAATTGAAATATACTAGTTTAAAACATGAACGACAAGCCTGCTCATAGAGTGACATGTTAGAAGTTAGAACTTAGAACCATATATGCATGCCTCATGGTTTGGTTTTGCATCAAAGGTTTGTTGTGTGGCAAGAGTTTGGAAATGAGTTGACTTTGACCAAGATTATTGTTTGTCAGTTTGTAATTTTGTTTTCTTCCTAAGTTACGGATCTTCATATCCCAACTGCCACATAGTTTTTTGTATAATAGTAATATTTGTTGGTAGTTTTAATTAGTAAAAGAAGGAAGAGATACGACCAACATAATAGACTTGTTCTGGGAATTAGCTATCACTTTCTTTTTTAATAATTTAATTAGTTTTTTTAACGGCTTTTTTATAAAAAAAAAATGTTGGAAACTAGAAAAACAGGTGTCACTCAACTAGTCATTCTTGTTAAACCTTTAGAGACTCAAATAGAAACTAACTCTACACTTTTTATATGACAAAATTCTCAAAAAAGTTTCATTTTTTTATCATAAAAAAATGATGTAACAATACAATAAGGAAATGTCATAGACATGAAAGTTTCTTTTACATCGTTCCAATGGCCTCTATGGGCGCGAGAAATGGTCTAGGCACGTTACATCATTTTCCTCTGTTAGGTTTAGAAAATGTCATGAACCCCACTTGATATGGAAGCATTAGACTTCCATTGAATAATAACAGTGGCCCTTTAATTGTTGAAATAAATAATCATATGAAAGTTTATAGCTTTTATCCAAGTAAAATAGACACCTTTTGTAAGTTTTAGATTAAGACAACAAACCCGATGGTTATAGGTTAGATATGTTTGTAACGATTGGTAAAACATGTTTTGGTTGTTTTCTTGTACCTAGTGCCTTGTGACCACAATAACTATAACTAGTGGTAATAAATTTGTGCAAGGGGGAGAGCTTCTCTGTTAGACCAATTCATTCTTAAGTATGTAAATAAATGTCAAAAATTTTAAATGGCTAATAATAAAAGAGGTTAAATGCAACCATCAGTCCATCATCAACATTTTTCGAAAGTTTTATTAAATATCTCTTGGTACACCATGACCTTCTGGTTTAGTGGTAGTCTGGTTGTGTCTCTTAAGAGGGTGGGTGAGTTAACCGTTAGCGGAAACCAAAACCGATCGGTTATTTTCCGTACCTTCGGTTAACCGAACTAAAGCATACACGTTTTTATATCTTTCTAATATTGTACACCTCAAATTTATTTATTTCGTGTTTTGTACCACTATTTCATGTATTTATACTTTAATTTCATGTATTTATATCTTCATTTCATGTATTTGTACCTTCATTTATTGTATTTATGCATCCATTTCATATATTTCTAAGCAATAACTATAGCACAAATTTGGTTTTGGTTATTAACATAAATGACCCAAAAACCATAAAGTTAACCAAATAAACCGAACTGACTAACCTGAAAACCAACTAGTTAATTTGGTTAAGACTAGTAACTGAATCAAGCTGTACACACCCTTAGTTACATGATGTATAGAAAGCCATGTGACCTAGCAGTATCGACGATGTCTAAAATAGTGTCTCTCTATAATTCGTGAGTCCAAGTCTCGTAGTGAACAAGAGTGTAGATTAAAAATACGACGAGAGGCGCGTTAGTAGTTGGGAAAAGAAAACCATTTGTAATAATAATAATAGTAATAATAATAATAATAATAATAATAATAATAATATTGCCTGGTGTGGGTGTAACTAGTATTTAAACAAGGCCTGCAACCCATCCGATCTATTTGTCTTGCATATTATTATTATTATTTTCAACCAAAGCCAAAACCAACAATGCCAATTTCTACCAATCTTTTTCTTCTGCACCTGGTGATCTCCGCCTTCATGCTCACGTTACCGGCCGCAGCCGCTAGTGACCATGTAGACGAGTTTAGCTGGGTGCCAACACAAGGCATAGGAAGATGCAAGGGGTCTATAGCCGAGTGTATGGCCGATGGAGAGGTAGAGATGGAATCCGAAAGCACAAGGCGTATATTGGCCACGTCTAATTACATAAGCTACGGAGCGTTGCAAGGGAACAATGTGCCGTGCTCGCAAAGAGGCGCGTCTTACTATAACTGTCAGTCGGGTGGACAAGCTAACCCTTACCAACGCGGTTGCAGTACCATTACTCGTTGTCAACGTTGATTTCATATTTCATATGTACGTTTTTTTATTTTTTTTTCAATTTCTGTATCAATAACTTCTCTTCTACCTATGTTTTTTAAGTATAATTTGTTAATGATATGAATATGATCGATCTATCGATTGATCGTTGGGTGAATTCATGTGTAAATATAAATTACTACCTTCTCCAGGTTTGAACCTGTGACCTCATAAGCATAGCCATAACCGAACTGAGCTTCAGTTATGGAAGATTGCTTAACCATAGCCATAATCGAATGGTTGGTTAAACGACGGTTTCGGTTAATTATTCAATGTATTTTCTTTTTGTCTTTGTTCAAGTTGAAATATATTCGGTTATGGTTCCAAGCTCAATTTATGAAATTTTAAAGTTGAAATATATTGCTTCCAAGCTTGGTTTTGGTATTTCAAGCTATGTTATAGACAATTGCAGCATAATCTTAAATGTTCAAACCTAGAATATGATGTATAAAATTTGGAAAAATACAAACGCACAAGGTTCTGCTTGGTTTCAGTTAAAGTCGGTTAACCGAAGCAAATTAATTGTAACGTACCATAATAGAAAGGCCAGATAATCATATTCACTTATCCATATTACCAGTTTTGTTATGTTGTGTTAATTTTGTTAGCGTTTTTGGTTAACGGTTTATTTTCGGTTATGATTGAGTTTTTGCTCATCCATGATGGCTCTAAGAGGTATGTGATTTTACCAAGTGAACTAGCACCCACATTGGTCTCGTTTTCGTTCTTGAGATTAGCGAATATATTTATTTATTTTGAAATTTGAAAATGTGGTTAATTTAATCAAATTCACAACATCAAGAATAAGATATCGAGATTCGAGAGACTAATTTAACGTCGTTGAGTTATTTTATTCTTTTACTTTTTACTAGGTATCATTAAGTTTCATTTTTAACACTAAACTTGAAAAACAAGCAATCATCCATCGTAGTGGTTGGTAAATTTCAGTATGATCAAAATAATTAAAAAAAACTTTGATGACTGGACAATATCCAAATGTTGTCAAAGTTTAAAACAATAAATTTAATTTTTAATGTCTTATAGTGTTGGATTAAATCTATAACAAAGTGTCAACCATCAAATGAGTAATTTTTTATGGTAATTTCATTAAATTCATGGATTATTTGTCTATATGATTATCTTTCTTTACAAAAACAAAAATGATTGATAATTGCTTAGGTAGCTACCATGAATTTATTCTTTTCTTAAACCAAATAAAAGAATAATTTTGAGCTTGAATTCGAAGTTAAACAATCAGATCTATTAATTAAAAAGAATCGATTCAATATATATATATATATATATATATATATATATATATATATTTTCTCTCTTTTGTGTTAAAAATCATTTAAAAAGAAAAGTAATGTCCTTTCTTAGGTTGCTTTTATATATATATATATATATATAAAAGCAACCTAAGAAAGGACATTACTTTTCTTTTTAAATGATTTTTAACACAAAAGAGAGAAAAATATTTAAAAAATAAATAAAAATAGTTATATAACTGCCATCTTTTATTATTTCAAATGTTTATATAATTTAAGAAGATTTTTCCATAATTTCTCCTTAGAATGTAGCATCTGAAATTATTGTTATGATTAATCAATATTATATTCTCTTTAACTAAAGCAATATACTGTTTGGTGATGGCTGATATGTGATCTCCGTCATGATCCTATTTTAATACCCTTTTTTTTGGTTATTATATCGTTTTTCCTCTAGATTGATTTTTCAATTATTTAAAACTTTTTAGTACATATAATTATAATTTATCATAAAATTAAGATAAAAGTTCTACCACAAGGTTTTAATAACGGGTTTTCTATAGACACCCAACTTTTTGCTAAAACACCCACCGATACGCCCCGTATAGCTCTATACGGGGCGTATTGGTTGTTTTTTCTAGAAAAGACCACCAATTTTGTCTTATTATGTTTTTTGTCTTATTATCAGAAGGGGCGTATAGCCCTATACGCCGCCTCTGATATATATTTTTTAATTTATTATTTGTTATTATTATTGTTATCATTATTATTATTATTATTATTATTATTATTATTTATTCTTGTTATTAATATAACTGGGGTTCTAAACATCCGTTTGGATCGATCCAGCGGCACTAAGTTCGTTTATACTTATATCATCATATCTTAAAGTTTCAGGTTCTAAAATGTCGCTAGAATCGATCCAAACGGATGTTTAGAAATCCGATTATGTTAAATTAAACGTTTAAGCGAGCTGGTATTGACCAGAATCTGAACAGCGAGTCGGAAGTCGGGTTTTGGTCAGTAGCCTTAAAATTTTGTTACAAAAATAAAAGTCTTCTAGACCGAAAGTCGGTTCCGACCAGAAGCATGAGAAATTGACTAGTCAAAGATGTTTGACCAATTTAGCCTGTAGTTTCCGAAAATGCGATTTTTAGCCTTTTTAAGCGATTTTAAAGGTTTCTAAGGGACATTTGGCATAATTGAAAGTTATGAAATTATAAAATAAGTTAACCAAGTTAAATACCAATAAATACAAGTTTTAAATAGTTGAAAGATCCGAATTACGATCCCGAATCGGTTTAATGAATAAAAATAGGAAAAATTCGAGATGTTACAGCACCCTCATCGGAATTATAATAGTAATAATAATAATAAATAATAATAAATAATAATAATAATAATAATAACAAATAATAAATTAAAAAAAATATATCAGAGGCGACGTATAGGGCTATACGCCCCTTCTGATAATAAGACAAAAAACATAATAAGACAAATTTAGTGGTTTTTTCTAGAAAAACCAACCAATACGCCCCGTATAAGTCTATATGGGGCGTATTGATAGGTGTTCTAGCAAAAAGTGGGTGTCCCTAACATGACCCTTTAATAAATCAAAGTAGGTGTTATCTCATTCGAAATAATATTATTCCCCTCTTTAAAGATTCCATAGATATTAACCTTAAAAGGAAAGAAACATCATTATAATTATAATTTAATAAATTAAGAGATATAGAAAGTAATAAAAAATAATCCACCTATTCTAATAAAATAAAATGGTTTGGGACACGTGGCGGCTGGAGAATAAAATCCCGCCCATTTGATTCATTGGAAACGGGTCTGATCCATATTCTTAAAACGGATCTTATTTTATGCGTTCCCTCTCTTCTCTTCTCAAATACCTCTCCGTCTGGTGTTAGGGTTTGCAAAATGAAGAGTAGAAGATTATTGAGGGATTTCTTACTCTGAATGACTAATCCGGGTACTGGTCAGCCTACAAAGGAGAGAGTTGATTTTATCGGTTCTAGGTAATTCTGAATCAAATTTTTTGTTATTGAAACAGATATACCTACAGTTGGAATCAAATGGATGGAAAAAAGAAAGAAGGTGAAGAAACACTAATTGACCCAGGGCAGATTACGGATAATCTGGGGGTTAAATAGATGTTTCCCACGAGGGGTTAGGTCCGGCAAAGATGGTTCTTCTGATGACCTGCAAAACAGACACCGTGAGCTCGTCACTGAGAGGGGGGGTACCTCCTTGTGACCACCCTCCGGCGTGAGAATCAGACTAGATTGCTCTTGAATATATGTGTATATTAAGAGAATGACTAGAGCAGATATCAGGTAATATATCAAGATATGAGATATGAGATATGAGATAAGATAATACCATTCCAAGGTGTTGGAGTATTTATAGCCGAAGGTAGGTTTCCAAGCAGGTACAGCCGGCTGAATAGTGTTCCTGTTCTGCCAACTGTGGGCTACGCACATGCCATGCTGGTGGTTGGTGGGTAGGCAGCGGCTGATAGTGACCAGGCCGGCTGTGTACTATTCCTGTTCCACCAACTGCAGGCTATGCACGTCCTCCGACAGGTTGGTGAGTAGGCAGCGGCTAATAGTGACATACAGTACAAGAGCGTGCTGCTCGTCATACTGTTGTCAGTGAGCTGTCGTATCTTTGGTCAGATCTTTTGTCCATACCTCGTCAGGTACAGTACAAAAGATCCTCCAGTATCGTACGGACTGGCTCATTTGGGAGGGAGTTTTCCCGGCTTTGGGCGGGAGTATTCCCGGCTTTGCTCATTCCTTCTTCAGGTGACTACTGAATTATTTTGAGAGTTTAGTGCCTTGTGCGTGTAGCCTTGCTGCGCGGGTAGCCTTCCCTGATGGCTAGTATCCGCTACTGCGGGAACAGGCGGAGTACGTCGACCATTGGGAGGCGTTTCCTGCGGGGACAGCTTGCGTACTGCGCGTAAGGACGTCACGTCTCTGAGCATGGTGGGTCCTGCGGATCCAGTTGGTCTCTGCGCAGACGTCCCTTTAAGTTAAGTCTTGCGGGTTCAACCGCGCAGACGTCCGTTAAGGAGTCTTGCGGGTTCAACTGCGCAGACGTCCCTTTTCAAGGTGAGTCTTGCGGGTCCAACTGGGCTCTGCTGGGACCTACCTCTTCAAGTCCCCCCAGTCCAATGTTCTTCTCATGAATTGTTAATAAGTGAGGTGAACTTTTGGACTTAAGCAAGGGGTTTTGAAAAGGGTTTAGTTTTAAGGTTTTCCATGGGGATTCTTCCCGCGGAAGTCCTAATGTCACGTGCAGAATTTCCCACTGTTCTGCTTGATCTTTGGGTATGATGCGGGTAGGTCTGTAACCTCCTCGCAAGTCAGAAGCGTTGAGTACCTCTTGTGTAGATTCTCCATGAGGTTTTGGTAGTTTTGAACATAGTGATCAATTATGTTAAACAACCAATTCCATCTTGGAGCTTCAAACAATCTAGTTCTCGACATTCCCGCTATGCGGGGATGTCATTCCCGTTTCCGCAAGCATGGCCCAGAAGATCCTTCTTGGTTTCAATTCCCTGCGGAGTGCTAGGTATGTGAAGGGTTTTACCTTGACACTGTACCCGCAATCGTCTTATAGTTACTTTACTTCCAAGGTATTCCTGGCTTCAATTCCCTGCGGGTGCTAAGTATGTGAAGGGTTTTGCCTTGACACTGTACCCGCACCCGTCTTATAGTTACTTGGTTGCCGAGGTATTCTTGGCTTCAATTCCCTGCAGGTGCTAAGTATGTGAAGGGTTTTGCCTTAACACTGTACTCGCACCTGTCTTATAGTTACTTGGTTGCCAAGGTAAGGGGTATAATCCCCTTACTTTTGAATCTTTTTGAATTTTTTTTGAATTTCGTTTTTGAAATTCGAAGAGTTGGTGAAAGGATAAGAACAGTCTGACCTGTTGAAGGGACGTCAGCGTGGTCTGACGGTTTCTTCTGACAGCTTCACGACGTGCAAGAAGTTATGGCGACGTGACAGTATATGGTCATTCCAGACGCTTTTTCGGGCGCGTGGGCGCGAGTTTTCGGGCGCGTGGCCGCGAAATTTATGGCACGCGTCCTTTCAACAGTTGTTGCCAGCTTGCTCTTTGCCACGTGTCATAGTTTCATTGCACCTGCGATTTCTCTCTCTTCCGCATTAAATTCATCGCATTAATTGCGATGAGTATATAAAGGGGGAGAGGGTGCATCTTAATCCACACCTTCACTCTTTTTCTTCTAAGCGATTTCCGGCGAATACTCAAACTTTCTGTCGAGCATTCTCCTGAAATCACTTCTTTAGATCCAAAACATGTCTTCTACTCACGATTTTGAGGCTGCCGCCGAGGAATCTGACGTGCACGTCGAGATCCCAACGTCTACGTCTGATAAAGACGATAAGAGCACTGCTGGCGAATGCCAGTGTGCTCTTCCCACCGAGCTTTTTCAGTACATCGTCCGGAAGTTCATGCTCGAGCCGTTCGAGCCTGAGTTTCCGGAGCCACACCAGACGGTGTACGATGCCCCCAAGGGCAAAATAGGGGTGTATGCTGCATTCTTCGTTTATGGGAATCTCAGGTTCCCATTGACGAAGTTTGTATACCGTGTCTTGGAGAGGCACGGTGTGCATCTGACGGAGGTACACCCGATGGCGATCGCCAAGATCCGCCACTTTGAGTGGGTGTGCCTCATTCTGGGCGTGGAGCCCCACGTTGATCGGTTGATGACCTTCTACTCCTGGAGGTGTATCCAGGGGTGGTACACCTTGGTCAATCGGATCAAGGGTTTGAAGATCTGCGCTACCGAGCGCAGTCTTCGGTCGTGGAAGCGGGAGTTTTTCTATATCTCCGCTCGCGTCGTCCCTCTTGCGATGACGTTTAAGAATGGGAGAGCACTCCCCGCCCCCAACTATCAGGAGGCGAAATGGTTCGCCAAGATCTCCCAGATCCAGACTCCGGTGTACCGCTTTGCGGAGTCCGGGATGGTGATGCTTGGGATGAGCCGGGTGTGGAAGAATGCTGGGGCGGAGGCGCCGCAGATTCCCATCGTCCTTGAATACGGTTTGAACTCTATCCCTTACGGTATGCTCTGTCTTCTTTGTTGATTTAGGTTTTTCTTCTAACTGTTTCCTTTTTTTGTTTCAGAGGGGAATGACTTGCAATCGCTTCTGTACCCGCGGGAAGCTGATGGTCCCGCTCGGATGGGTACTCATGCTCTCGATGAGAATGAGTTGCCCATCTTGGAGCAAACGAGGGATCGGTTGTGGAGGTCTACCCGCCAGGCCACCCGATTCTGAGCGCCACGCGGCCAGGTAAGGAGTTATTCAACCCTCGACTTCTCAATGCTGAAACCTCTGCTGGAATTCCTCTAATCTTGTCATCTTCTGACGAGGAATCCGCAGATGGTCCTTTGTTGGTGCGGAAAAAGAAGGCTACTGGCGCGAAGGGCAAGGCGAAGGTTGCCTCCACCGCCGATCCGGTTGTCCGGTCTGACTCGGAAACCCAGAGCGAGGAGGCGGCGGGGAACCCTGGTGGTAGTGAGACCACTGTTCTGGAGGTTGAGACGGCTGTCACCTCCGGGCAGCCCAGTGTGACGACGGTGAGCGGCGTGAAGAGGCCGGCTCCATCGGGTTCGTCCCCGCCTGTCAGAACCTTTAGGCTCAAGAAAACCCGTAAGTATAATCTTCCTTTACTTTAACTGCATAGCTTTCCGCCATTATACTTGTATATCTTCTTTGTGCAGGCGTGGATGCTACCGCATTCCAGGGTGGAGCGGGGAGGAGCACCTCCGGACCCATGACGGTAGGCTTGGTCAACCTACCTGAGGCGATGACCCAGGTGACTGCGCCTGCTTCAGTTGCTCACCCAGTTGAGCCAACTGTTCCAACTGTGATGACATCTCCACCGGCTGTCAGTGCCATATTCACTGATTCATTCACTGAGCCGGCGGTGAGTGTTACTGTGGATTCTTCCGCAGCCGCGGCCACGGTTGTGAGTTCACCTCCGTTGGTTTCTACCGCAGCGGCTTCGACCGTGCCTCCCGCGCCGGCAACTACCTCGCCCCCGGCCGGTTCAGCAGGTATGTTTGGGGTTTCAAGCCCGTTTGTGCCTGCTTCCCATCTGCCTGACTTCTTGGATGGATATCCGTTAGGTTCAGGTGATGGGTTCGGCGGCTACCGGCCTGTTGTCGACCCTACAGGTGCGTAGGGTGAATTTGGCCTTTTTTTTTTTTATATATCATCTTTTCCTAACTGCCTTTTGTTTTTGCAGTGTCGGATTCGAATGAGGTGTTTGTTCCGCGGTGGAACATCCGCCGGGGAACCACCCTTCGGACGCCTGTAGACTGCGTCGAATGGGCACGCCACGCCGCCCCCGCTGGTGCGCTGGGGGAAGCCATGTCCAGCTACCAGGAGGGTAGGCTGTCGAATGAACTGCGGATTCTCCTTGCCCGGATGCAGCCGCGCGTCGAGTTACTTTGTCGTGAAAACGACAAGTTAAAGACGGCGCGTAGCCTGGAAGTGGCTCAGGCGCGGGCCATCCGGGAGGAGAACAAGAGGCTTGCCGCAGTGGCTGCGGAGAAGGAGAAGGCCTTCAAGGCCCTCGAGGTTGAAGTTCAGGCCCGGCTCGAGGCCCGTTCCAAGGCTGCCCAAGCTGTTAACGAACAGCTTCGGCTGGCTAAGGAAACTGCACGGAACGCAACTGAGAGGGCCACCAAGGCTGAAGCTGTTGCTGAGCCTCTACGCATTGAGAATGAGGAGCTTAAAGCCAAGCTAGAGAGGCTCCAGCAGGCTCATGATGCCTTGGCCATGGAAGACGCCAAGAAGCTCCAAGAGATCTTGGACCAGAGGGGCGTGCTTGACCACACTGAGCGGAAGCTAAAGGGCGTTGAAGAGGCTGCTGCTAAGGAAGTGTTGCTCGCCAACCTTAACAAAAGTGAAGCCGAACGCGCCCGTAACCAAGCTCAAGCTGCCCTCCAGGAGGCTCTGGTTGCCAAGGAATGGCTTCTTCGAGAAGCGTTGTCTCAGGTATGCGCAATTTCATAATATCTTTACGCTTTTCTTTGCACATAGAAAAGGTTTTGATACTTGTATTTTTTCTTGTAGGTTGTGCATCGAGTCTTCACGGACACATCATATGACGATGCCATGAGCGCAGCCCTCAACGCTTCTCATGAGGATGGGGAAAAGGCCGGCTTCCTGCTTGGTCTAGGGTTCGTTGAGAAGGGCATCCCGCCTTCCAACTTCCCTTTATATGATGTGGATACTAAAGCTGTATATGACCAAGCAGTAAACCAGTATGCCGCCTTCCCGCATCCGGTGGTGAAGAAGGTGAACGAAGTTGCTGCTGCTGATGATGGGCTAACCATTCTTAAGACCTTCCTTGAACCGCCACAGCCAACTGATGGTGCGGGTACAAGTGGGTTTGGAGGGAGTGGTCCTGAAGCTTGAACCTTTAGATCCCTTCCCACTGTTAGGATATGTTTACATTGTATAGATTTATATTCTTGTAGGCGGGTAGTTACCCAGCCATTCTTGTAATACTTGAATTATTATGGAATACAAATCTTTGTGCGGGTAGGACCGCTACTTTCAGTGGATGACTTGCTTTATAAACGTTATATGACTTGCTCATGCATACTTTAGTTTAAATTAGCAACTTTCCAAGTGTTCTGAATAAGTTAACCTTTGAACGTGGTAGATAATAGGTTGAAGTTTTGCTTCCTACTTCGTGATTGTGCGGGTAAGACCGTCACTTGCACTTAGTAGGATGGCCAAACTTTACCTATATCTGATCTGCGTGGAGGTTTTCCTCATCTTTTCGTTAGAAATTTTCTAAGTGTTTTGAATAAGTTAACCGTTCGACGCGCGGTTGTCAATAGGTTAGTTCGGTTTCCTCTATCATGATTTGTGCGGTTAGGACCGGCACTTTCATTTAGTGGGATCACCAAACTTTACCTTTGACTGACCTGCGTGAAGGTTTGTCGTTTTTTGTGTTTATGCGGGTTTTGCCGCCGTCCACACGCACCGACTTTCCACATGATTATGCGGTGAATACCGGCATATCAGTGTTTTGAATAAGTTAACCGTTCGACGCGCGGTTGTCAATGGGTTAGTTCGGTTTCCTCTATCATGATTTGTGCGGTTAGGACCGGCACTTTCATTTAGTGGGATCACCAAACTTTACCTATGACTGACCTGCGTGAAGGTTTGTCGTTTTTGTGTTTATGCAGGTTTTGCCGCCGTCCACACGCAACGACTTTCCACGTGATTATGCGGTGAATACCGGCATATCAGTGTTTTGAATAAGTTAACCGTTCGACGCGCGGTTGTCAATAGGTTAGTGTTCAGTTTCCTCTATCATGATTTGTGCGGATAAGACCAGCACTTTCATTTAGTGGGATGACCAAACTTTACCTTTAACTGACCTGCGTGAAGGTTTGCCGTTTTTTGTGTTTATGTGGGTTTTGCCGCTGTCCACACGCAACGACTTTCCACGTGATTATGCGGTGAATACCGGCATATCAGTGTGGAAAGTTGATAAGTATAAATGTAAGACCATCAGCATCAATGTGGTAAGGAGAATCATTTCCATTAGAAGTGGCTCTGGGCCTTTTCTTTACAAGTTTGGAATTGATCTACATGCAACCTGTGTAATTGAGCTCCCTTCCATGTTCTTGGGATGGGAGTGTTATCGAGCCTTTTGAGCCGATATGCACTTGGTTCGGAATCTCGTTGTTTACGCAGTATGTAGTCTCCAACATTGAAGCTGCAGTTTTATTCGTGTTTTCCCCAACTGGGGTTCTACACGCATCAGCCTGCTCAGCGTTCGTTACGCCACGAGGTGCGCGAGCGTCCCATCTCTGACAAATGTTTCGACGATGTCCTTCAAGTCTGTGCATTCTTCAGTGTTGTGGCCTTTTGTCCTGTGAAAGTCACAGTATTTGCTCCGATCAGCATTGTGACGATGTCGGATTATTGGAGCCTTTGGCCATGGGAGCTTCTCAGTGGCGAATATCTCGGTAACGCTTTTGGTGAGTGGCGTCCATCTGGAGTTCTGGTTTGACTGTACGTTATCCCTTCCGCCTAACCGATGTTGCAAGCCGGATGAGGTGTCAAAGTTTACCCTTGACTGCCAAATGTCTAGCTTCCGCTTTTTGTTTAGTCGGGCGGTAAGGACGTTGTCTTCTCTTGTTTTCTGGGTGTAGAGGTTTGTGCTCTGGGGGAGATCTCTACCCAGTTGCTTCTCCGTTTCCGCAAAGCGTTTAGCTGCTGTCATGATGGCATCCCATGTGGACGGCATGCCATCTTTACCCGTTAAGGTGCGGATGAGCTCTGGGTCTTTCGCGCCCTGGATGAAAGCAGCGCGAACAAGATCTTCGCTAATAGTTCCCAGACTTAGCTTCTTTGAATTGAAGCGCGTGATGAAGTCTAGTAAAGACTCATCTTCCTCTCGGATGCAGTTGAGGATTGTCCATTGCTCTTCGGTATACTTTCTTTGTTGGCTGAAGTGTTGGCTGAACTTCTGCTGGAAGTCTGCCCAATCGTAGATGTAGTGGACCGGTAGACGATCGAACCACGCTCTAGCTGGCCCAACAAGCGTCATTTGGAACATGTAACACCACGTAGGTTCCGTCCAATTACTGACGGTTGCCCCCGCTATGAATCTGTTCAAATGATCGTCTGGATCAGATATACCATCGTAAGTGCCGATGTTGGACATCTGTTTGGCACTTTTCGGGGCGATTGCTTCCGCAATGTCCCTTGCAAATTTGGACGTTCCCGCATTTGCAGCAGTTGGTCTAAATGTTTTGGAGAAGTCACGTGGGTTTCCACCCGCGTTTTTTGGTTTGAAGGTTTCTCCAAAATGCCTTCTCGGTTGGGAGTCCGTTTCCTTACGCTTCCCTTTCGCCCTATGACGAGGGTTTGCGTCACTATCGGATTCCTCCGAATCATCGTCCAAGTACTCTCTGAATTCATCAGGCTGTTGGAGTGAACGTAAGCGTTCATCCAACTCAGCTTGAAATTCTTTTTGATGTGCTTCCGCCCAAGCTTTAACTTCATCGAGTGTTTGGCGGGGGAGCCTCGTTCATTGTCTCTCTAACTGGGTATCGGTGAATCCCAGTGAAAGATTATTTACTGCACTTGCCCCAGCTCGGGTAGCTGGGGTAGTGTTCGTAAAATTTACTGCACTTGCCCCGGCTTGGGTAACCGGGGTAGTGTTCGTAAAAACTGTGTAGTCGCCGGTATTCCCCCCAGTAGCTGGGTTTGTGGTTACCGGGGTTTCTTGGTCACTCGTTGGTTTTGAGACCGGAGTAACTTTAACCATCTTTCCAGAAGTTTTGAGAACTGAAAAAGACATAAGTTCTAGCTTTGTCCCACGGATGGCGCCAATGAAGAAACACTAATTGACCCAGGGCAGATTACGGATAATCTGGGGGTTAAATAGATGTTTCCCACGAGGGGTTAGGTCCGGCAAAGATGGTTCTTCTGATGACCTGCAAAACAGACACCGTGAGCTCGTCACTGAGAAGGGGGGGTACCTCCTTGTGACCACCCTCCGGCGTGAGAATCAGACTAGATTGCTCTTGAATATATGTGTATATTAAGAGAATGACTAGAGCAGATATCAGGTAATATATCAAGATATGAGATATGAGATATGAGATATGAGATAAGATAATACCATTCCAAGGTGTTGGAGTATTTATAGCCGAAGGTAGGTTTCCAAGCAGGTACAGCCGGCTGAATAGTGTTCCTGTTCTGCCAACTGTGGGCTACGCACATGCCATGCTGGTGGTTGGTGGGTAGGCAGCGGCTGATAGTGACCAGGCCGGCTGTGTACTATTCCTGTTCCACCAACTGCAGGCTATGCACGTCCTCCGACAGGTTGGTGAGTAGGCAGCGGCTAATAGTGACATACAGTACAAGAGCGTGCTGCTCGTCATACTGTTGTCAGTGAGCTGTCGTATCTTTGGTCAGATCTTTTGTACATACCTCGTCAGGTACAGTACAAAAGATCCTCCAGTATCATACGGACTGGCTCATTTGGGCGGGAGTTTTCCCGGCTTTGGGCGGGAGTATTCCCGGCTTTGCTCATTCCTTCTTCAGGTGACTACTGAATTATTTTGAGAGTTTAGTGCCTTGTGCGTGTAGCCTTGCTGCGCGGGTAGCCTTCCCTGATGGCTAGTATCCGCTACTGCGGGAACAGGCGGAGTACGTCGACCATTGGGAGGCGTTTCCTGCGGGGACAGCTTGCGTACTGCGCGTAAGGACGTCACGTCTCTGAGCATGGTGGGTCCTGCGGATCCAGTTGGTCTCTGCGCAGACGTCCCTTTAAGTTAAGTCTTGCGGGTTCAACCGCGCAGACGTCCGTTAAGGAGTCTTGCGGGTTCAACTGCGCAGACGTCCTTTTTCAAGGTGAGTCTTTCGGGTCCAACTGGGCTCTGCTGGGACCTACCTCTTCAGAAGGCAAAGAAGTGTCTTTAGTCAGTTTTGTTATTGGAACAAATATAACATGTCTTCCTAGATTTGGCCTTGCTATCTTGCGTAGGTAGTCACAAGCAGATGCTTCAAGTTCATAAACACTTATAACGCCTCCACAAACTCCATGTCAAATCCATTGAGATATTCAAATGATTATATTCTCTTTAGTCAGTTTTAGATTGTAGCTTTTGAAATATTTAATTTGGCTGCTAGGGTTATAAAAAGGTTTCATTTATTGTAAAAGATGTTTCTTTTATGTAAATGATGGGTTTTGCTGAATCATGATGCAAATTAGGTTGATTTTAGAGCTATAATTTGCAATTAGTGCTAACAAAAAATGAAATTTAATGATTATTTGTATGATTTGAACAGATTGCAGATGTGGATATTATTGATGGTGTAGCGTGTACACATCTCTCACTAACCTACTTTTGATCACCAATTTCTCAAAGACCATAAAATTCAGGTTTCTTTAACACGTTCAAGATTCAAGATTATATTTTCTTACCAGTTTATAATTTTTATTAAAAAAACATTTTTTTGTTTATTTGGATAAGGCTTAATTATCATCCAAGTCTTTATGATGAGAACAAGATGAGCACCGAATCCAAACAAATAGAAAGCATCCACCAACCATGGCGTGTGCCTTGAAGACACCATACCAATAAGAAGAACAAATGAAGATGTTTTGCGGGCAATTTCTGTTAAAATCGTGGGAAGAAGAAGCATAATAGCTTTCGTGTTCCTATAAGCATCCCTAAATCCTAAATCTACTGATCCTGATATTGATAATGAAAGTGGATTCGATAGAACCATCTTCTGTATTTGATCATACGGTTTGTAATGATTGATTTTTAAAATCAATAACTGATATTACATTCTCTTCTCCTAGGGTTTTAACATGTTTGCATATGAGTTCAAACAATCTTGGATAGTTTTAATTGATTACGGATTTCATACGGGTTATACGAGATTGAGGCAGTTCATATATGTGGAGCATAGGTTTATATTTGCTGAATATATATTGTGAACATAAGTACACCGAGATCGTAGAAGAAGTCACCTGGACAGTCAATATGTTGCCTCTTGGTGTTGGAAAAATCATATAGAGAATTCTGTAGTGGCCTTATTGCAAGTTTATTTTTCTTTTTAGTAACCACATTTAGATTTGTATGATGACATGCTTATATAAATATATATTTATGGGTAAATTGGATAAAAAATAAGTAGTTTAAGAAGGATCTGTGACCACACAAAAAACCTCTAAAAAAATCATAAATCAAAATTTAAATAAAAAACAAAAAAATAAAAAAAAAACTAAAATGTTTACCTGGTTATTCCCATTAAGAAAAACGTCGAAAATACACAATGTCCAAAAAAAAGACACAATGACGAAAATAAATAAAAAACACAATGATAACTAAAAAGGGGAAAGTGAATACGGTGCTGTTAGCCGTTTAAGCTTACACGTAAAACTTATCAAAATTACGTAGTTTTGATTATATATTTCCTAATTTAACTAAAATCTCATATAATAATGCAAGATTTCCAGCAAACTAAATCAAACATAAGAATAAAAGATGAAGACTAGTAGAACACGAACCATAACAAACCAGTGATAAGAACTCGCATGATCCAAATCAAACAAAATAAAATTCATAAAATAAAATCTAGAACCTATAAATTCAGTATATCCAGAAAAAAATCGCTTTTCAAAACCCCATGAACCGAAATCACACCATCAGAAATTGGAAACCAAAATTGAAATCAAGAAAGAAACCTCATAAATCAAATCGAAATAGACTATTAGAAATGGAATCAAACTTTGCTGTGAGCCAATATGGCACTATGTGCGTTCACCATACCCAAAAGTTCACCAACCCATCTTAAATCACCTCGCACATAATGACATGGATTAAATCAACATTACGAGACATTTTACAAAGTTTTTCTACTTAATTTTAGTCTCCTGAAGATAGCGATTAGGAAGTGGTTACTGTAAATGGAAGACGGGAATGGATTTTAAAGGTTATTTTTTTTTTTAATTTCAATATTTTATCAAAACTACGTAGTTTTTTATGAGTTTTACGTGTAAGATTAGACGGCTAACAGCACCGTATTCACTTTTCCCTAACTAAAAAGGACACAATAAATTGTAAAATATAACACAATGCCAAACAAAATATAACACAATGTTGAGTAATATAACACAATATCAACAAAAAAAGACACAATGCCAAGGAAAAAAGACACAACCAATGACGAAAATAAATAAAAAGACACAATGATATTTTTCTCTCAATATTGTCTTTTTTTTCTTTTTTTAATGAGGAAGACAGTGAATACATTTTTGTGTTTTTACTTTTGTCGTTTTTTTATTAAATTTTAAGTTATGATTTTTTTAATTGATTTTTTAGAGGTTTTTTTATGTGGCTATAAATTTTTCTCATACTTATCATTTTTGTCCCCCGTTTGTAAAATAACTTGACCATATATTTAAAGCATATAAACAATAAAAACGAAATAGTTTCCTTTTTTTAATAATTTTTCCAATCCCGTGTAATACACGTGTTCTAAATCTAATTTTAAATAAATTTGAACATTGTTCATCCAAACATGAACAAGTATAAACTTAAAAACTTTAATCATTATAAACATAAAACAAGTTCAAATGTCAATCATCCAAAATGTGAGGTTGAACTTAAATGGTCTATGTTCAAATTCAAGTTACTAGAGCCAAAATTAAGCCGGCATACATATAATTATTTATATAAGTTTGGCTACTGAATATAATTTTCCTATACAATTTCAAACTATAACTTTCAATCCATAATTAAGTTGGTCTCAAATCTTTGTGAGCCAAACTAAAGCATGCATCTTGAAGATTTGTCAACAGTCAACCTATTGAGACGAGTTCCAGCTGTGCAAAGGTCTTCAAGTTGAGCTCGAGTGTGTAGGCTTTCTTGCAACCATACTCATAACCTGAACTGTACAAAAAGAAGGAAAGACGTGAAATCCTTAGCTACCAGCCTAAGCGTTCCTAAAAAATGGACTCCTGATTTCATTCAGCAAAATTTCTAATTCAAACTGAATAATTGAATTCGAAATAGAAATTCGGTTCGAACAAGAATCTGATTCGAATAAATTTGAATGTTGAACACTCATGCTTGTTATCAAATATTTATTCGAATTTCCGATATTCAAGTCCAATTTGAATGCTGAACACTCATGCTTGTTATCAAATATGCCTGAACTCACTTTAATAGGACAATTCATATGCTTCAATTTTAGTAGCATGCAAAAAACCTTTAGGGCGTGTTTGTTTCACATAATGGAATGGAATTCGAATTGGAATTTGCATAGGGTTTGAAATTGGAAGGATTTGGATTTGGAATCTGAACATTCCAATAGGAATTGGAATCTGAAGAAATTGAAATCCAATTTCATTTTTGATGTGTTCGTTTGACAAATGAAATAGAATTGGTTTTTTTTAATGGAGATAGCGACGGAAACATTTTAGTTTTTTTTTAGATTTTCTTTATATATATTTTGCGTTATGATTTTCTTATTATCTTTTTGAATATTTTTTTAGGGGTTTTCTATTAAGATCAAAAACCCTTCAAAAAAATATTCAAAAAATAATAATAAAAAATTCATAACTCAAAATATAAATCGAAAACAAAAAAAAAGTAAAAAAACCAAAATATTTTATTCGTTGTTCTTGCTAAAAAAAACAACTCGAGAAAAGATTCCAACGAATTCACTTGAAATCCTCCACATTTTGGAAGGATTTAGAATCCCTTTATTTAAAGGAATTTGAAGGGATTGAATTCCAATTCCTTGACAACCGAACGCACCAAAAGGAAATTAAGATTCCAATTCCAACGAAACGAACACGCCATGTCATGGGATTTTAATTCCAATTCCTTTTAATTTCCATGAATTCTTTGAAACGAACACAATCTTACTGACCAATTAAGGTCAGTCAGTTTCTCATATGTAAATAGTTCAAACATGTATTTGCAATGTTTGGCAAGTCGTATTTATTGTAAGATGTTTACAATTTATAAAAGTCAATACCGTTTAATATGAGAAAATGAAAATTGCGGCCTGCTAATAACCTGGCCCATGTCTAGTTATTCTAAATAGACCATGAGTCCATGACCCAAGTAGGTCCACTTATTTTATTTTTCTAGTATTTTCGTTAGGCCCACTTTCAATAATTTTGCACACCTTATTTCATTAATTGTGCAACTCTAATGGCCCATTGGGCTAAACCGAGAGGTCCTAGCCTACACACCTCTCCAACACTTCTCCCTCACCACTTCACTCAGTGAGATTCCTCTCTATATACACTTGTTATACAGACTTGACTGTCGGAGGGTAGTTTGAGACCACGACTAAGGCATTATTTTAGTTAAAAATTGTAGTGATTTTAATAAATATTGTGTTTATGTCAGTTTCGTGTTAATAGAAGCTTTCTTTAGTAAAGATAATAAGGTGGTTTTTTTTTTGGTAGCTTAGAGGATGCCAGACAGTCTAAATAAATTAATAACTTTTTTCTTGATGACTATTATGTAGGAGGTGGGTAATAATAATAATAAAATATATTAATAAAAATAATAAGATCATCTATTTATACATTTGGGAAATTGTAGTACGCATACTGTATACATATTCAAATGAAAATAATATGACATACAACATACATATACTTAACTTGATTCATATTGCCGTGTTTGAATCTTGAATTGACAATCTTCAACGAGTACTTTAGTGTCTTCATGCATGATCCTTTGCTTCACTCGTTGAGTTAAGTTGGGGTTGTCGATCGTGATGAAACCAGGCCTGAACCGTGTTGACCATCGCCTATCTCATGTTGACCACACCTCCGAGTGTTTGCACCGAGTACCTTTCTATAAGAATGAACAAACCAGCATTGACGGTTGTGGCTGAGGATTCATGTTTAACACGGGTCCCTTAAAACAAATTCTCGGCTACCTCGGTGAACCCTTCTGTCTCTTAGGGTACAGCAGGCGAAGTAGCATGTACTGCCAAGATTAACCTAGCACCCGAACAATAGTTGAAACATGAGATCGGATCAAGATGGTTGGAATCGATTTTGGTTCAGAGAATTTGGTTGCATGAAAGACTTGTGTGCCTTGTGTTGCGGTGTGTATGTCTGGGTGTGTTGAACATCTCACCATCATCCTCTATTTGTAGGGTGTTCACACACTCATGCATGCATACAACTGTCACATACTCATGCATGGCTGACACTTGTCACGCATGCATTTCTGGCTATGGCACAAGTTATTAACACTTGTCACGCATGCATGCAGCTCTAGTTATGACACAAGTCCATGACACTTGTCATACATGCACACAGTCCTTGACACTTTACGCACATGCAATCCTTGATGACACTTGGCATGCAACACATGCATGCCTCGCACATGACATAAGGCAATAACACTAAGGCAGCCTCGTACCCAAGCCGATGCACGTCGGGTGCTCTGCACCGTTGGTAAAAGCCAATAAACTTATCTTGTCATACAAGAATAAAATCTTGTGAGTTCTCCTAGTTATAAGCAACACACAAGTTTATCTAGTAACGTGGGACAAACTCATTTGTCCATTTCACCAATACTCAATTCTCAAACACAATTTCAATTTTAAGTAACGCTATCGCATTCATCTTTACTCGTTGGATACATTATAATTTAATATATTAGTAACAAATACTAATAAATATTATTTGCCCAACTTTTTACAACATATCACATATAAACAACATATTAGATCATTTGTATATCATATAAAGAGTAAACTTACGTTTAATAAATCTTTTAACATCTAATAATGAGTCGCTAAGTTTCCCTACTCTTTAGTCTACATAATTAAAGCAACCTACTCTGACCATAATGTTAACTAATTAAGTTTAACCATTTCTAATAGTTTGATAACGTCATAAAACTAAAAAGTGAATTTAACTTACTAACACCATTATTTAGCCTTCCAATTTGAATTACAATATAAATCCACATGAACTCCCCAAAACACTCAACGTGCATAAACATAGGAACATGACCAACGAATTTTACCAACTTAAATAACAAATGAAATAGATAATCAATCTACCATCATAATTCATAAATGAACATAAACCATCATTCAAGGAATGACTGTTCAGTCCTCGGAGTTTCACCAACCAAAATTCAAGTTTCAATATTTACACCTATGGTTCCTCAATCCTAATCAATAAACTGCATTCCAAAGTTGACAACTAGGTTCCTGACAATTCCATACCATTGCAAGTGTCTCATCTACCTTCAACACACAACTCCTAGTCTACTACACCAATTATTACCTATACTTAAACCAGTGTAAATTAAACTTCTCACCAATTATATTATATATATTACAATTATGGGAGATTTAGGCTTCTAAAGTTGTACCTTATGTTTTAGGGGTTGTGCATATTGTTTAATGTTTACATCTGAATTTAATGAATTAACACGCAGCAACGCATGCGTGTGGTTGAACGTTTTTGTATACCTTCCCCGTCTAACGACCCCATCGTAACGTGTAGATATTAAGTTGACTTAGTTATTTTTTTTCTTCTATATTTTATGTTTCGGTCTAATTTCTATGTGTTAACACATGTGAGCGTGTGTAGTTTTACATTTTTACGTCTACTTTTTGTTCAGTTTTCTTAATGGTTGATGTTAGTTACTGGCTACGGGAGAGAGGATGACGAACGAAGGCAATGGTGATAACTTCATGCTTTCAAGTGGAGTGGATAAGTAAATACACGGTTTTACACCTCCGCCGCAACGCGAGGGTGTGTTAATACTAGTTTAAAGTATTTCATAAGTTAGACTAAAAATAAGATGTTACGGTATTAATGTTGAAACTCAACCTTCAGGGATCATGGAACAAAGCTTGAAATTTACAGTTCTTTGCAAATGTCTCGATCGAATACGCAACGAATCGAGTTTAACCTCTAGTGAAACTACACGATTTAACGTTGTTTTTTTCTACCTCTAATGACGTTATACGTTTATTATGTCTTCTTATTACGATTTAACTTGTAATTCATTGCCAAGGGTCAGGGCCAGATCCGAGATAGCAAAAAAAAATTTACTGGGCCTAAGGCGAAATCTTTTTAGGCCTAAGTAGGAGTATTTTATTGGGTTTAAATAGTTCAATTTTTATATGAGCTTACTTAGTTATAATTTGGGTTGTGTTAAAAAAATTTTATTAAAAAAAAATTAAACATATCTCAAGTGAGGCTAGAACTCACAACCACTAGTCAAAGCTACTAGTTATGTAATTATGTTTAAACATTAAATATACATATTGTTTTTAATAAAAATACGTATAATTTTTTTCAAAAAAAAAACGGTCCTAACGTGATGTTGGGCCTGTGGTCGTCGAGCCCCCAGCCACCCTAAGGGCCAGCCTTGCCAATGGGTAATCAGTGCTAACAGAAAACTTGGGTTATAGTACCTCACTGGGCCACTTGGCCGAAGACATTCATTTTGTTATGATTTTGTTCAGGTACCGTAACGAATATGACGAAAACCGATCAAATTCGCGCAGAGTCGCCGCGTTTTGTTTTAGCTCAAGGACTGTAACGATCGTAACCAAAACCGACCGAATATCGATTTTTTTTGTTCTAGCACCGTAACGAACCTGACGAAAACTAATCGAATTTGCGTAGACTCACCGACTCAACGCTCGAGTTTTACCAACCGACTCCACCTCATTGGTCCACCTAAATTTTTAGAATTTTTTTTTGTTTATATATGGTTTTAATTCTGGTATAATAACGCACGTGATAAAAACCGACCAAATTCGTGTCGACTTACCGCCTCAACGCTTAGGACCAACGACGCTTGGGTTTACCACCGTCCGGGTTTTACCAACCTGCCCGGCGCAACGCGCTGAGTAAAACATTAGTTTTAGTTAAATTTGCAATATATTGAAGTCTTGTTTTGCTACATGATCACATTCTTTTTAAACTCGTTTTTATATAAACAATGATTACATCGAAACAGAAGACAAACAACAACAAACTGCGTCGCTTTGGCTACCCTCTCTTGAATTACAAAATCTAATATTTTCTTTTAAAAACTACATTGACTTATATTTGGGTCATAACCTGATAAACGCGCTTAAGTAACTCCACAGCTTTAGTATTGAACATCTTGCATCAAGTATTGGAGTATTGGTACGATATGAAAAAATAGATAACGATACCGTATTTGAAATAATAAAATAATAATTGTTGAAGACCGACTCACGAAACAACAATTTACTATAAATACTCACCAACACCCACAATTACAAACCCTTAACAAACAATTTCCATCTTTGTTTTTGTTCATCTTCTTAGCAAATTCACCTGTAATTAATTATATATCTACCTGCAAGCAATCAATCAATCAATCAAGCTCTTCACGCACACATGGTGGAGACACGCCGCGGCTCGTCTTCATCCAAACGCACACTCTCTTCTTCTTCTTCCTCTTCGTTACCTAAAGCCAAACGCTCCAAGGTATTATTATTATTATTATTATTGCAATCCCCCAATTTTCATCACCTAGGGTTTCCAAAACCCTAGCTTTTGTTTTCTTACCTATCTTCCGAATTGGTTTAATATTTGAGCAATTCGGTGGTGGCAGGCTGCTGCATGCTCACCGCCGGAGCTGGCGGTGAAGGATTCCGGTAAGCCGGAGCTCCGATCGGAGAATGTTGAGCATGATGAGGCTCCAGTGGATGTCAAGCCTTCGATTTTACTAGGTGTTTATTGAGTTCTTGATTGCATGAACCTGTTTTTGGCTGTATACTGTTTCTGACAGGTTTTGATGGTGGTTGCAGGTGATTCGGTGATCGGAGTAGAGGCGAATGAGGAGAAAGAGGGTTCTGCGGTGCCGAATCGGTTAAAGAATATGATTGTTTCTCAATCCTCTGAGGTTTTATTAATATGATTGTTAGCAATTTTAATTTCATTATCTCAAGATTTGATTTTTTTTGTCAGTTTTATATTTGCTATTTTATATTTGATTAACTCATGTTGGAATTAATGTAATCTCATAAATTTGCTATCTTTTTTATATACAGACTCCAGTTGTTCAGGTGGAGGCCGAGCCTGCGATGTCACCAGGTGTTTATTGAGCTCTTAGCTTTTGTTTCTTGATTGCATGAATCTTTTTTTAGTTTCTGACTGCCTTCGATGGCCGTTGCAGGGGATTCTGTGATCGGAGTAGAGGCAGACACTGCAAAGAACAGACTGTCAAAACCTAGTGCATGGGGAAAGCTTATTTCCCAATCCTCTGAGGTTTTATTAAAATGATTATTTGAAATTTTAATCTTAATATTTCAATATGCCTCCACCTATGAATCTATGATGTTTGAATTGAAGTTTCTTATTTTTCTCTATTGCAAGATTTGATTTCTTTTTCCTCTTCAATTTTATATTTCCTTGTATTGTCATGCAAAACTCTATTAACAAGTCTTTATGCTAATTTATTTGGTTAACTCATGTTGGAATTTATGCAATCTTACAAAATTTGCTATTTTTGATTTACAGACTCCTCATATTGCTATGGACCATCCTGTATTCACTGTTGGTCAAGGAAGCCAATACGACTTGTGGGTTGCCGATACATCCATCAGCAAACCATTCTGTAGTCTTCGGTACATAGAGCAAGTGGTAATCTTTTCTTTCATTAAATTTTCTTTTGGGATTTCTTATTATCAGTTTACATTATACATAAAGAAAAGGTTTTGCTAGATTTATTATGTTTATTTTACACAGAAAGGAGCTTCATCTGTTACATTGCTTGAAATCGGGGGTGGTAAAGGTGTTGTCAAAGTCAATGGAAAGATCTATCCTAAAAGGTCAACTGTCCCACTTAAATCAGGAGATGAAGTAGTCTTCAGCGCATCGGGAAAGCATGCTTATGTATCCTAACCACGTCATTCATGTTTTCATATTTCAATCTTGTTCACCCTTTGTCTTATGTGTTTCCTTAACATACTGTCAGATATTTCAGAAACTGTCAAAGGATGCTGTCACTACAAGCATGACGGCTTCATTTAGTATATTACAACCGCATAACGATCCATTAAAAAAAATGCAATTTGAGGCAAGATCTCGAGACCCGTCTGCTGTTGCAGGAGCATCAATTCTAGCATCTTTGTCAAACGCCCAGAAAAGATTGTCACTTCTCTCGCCATCTCATAATGCTTTACAGACTGAAGCGCCAGTTCTACCGGTTGACACAAAGGATGATCAGCAAAAGGTTCCCTTCAATGAGAAAGCTGTTTTACATGACGCAAAACCTCATGAATTACGTCTATCTATGCGTATGCGTGCTGCTGAGATGGATATATCCAAGCTTCTTGATAAAACAAGGGAAATGAAAGAACTTCTTAAGAATGTTAATCTTCCGGTTCCATTATCAGCACCATTATCAGCACGGAATCAAGCATATAAGGATACCTTAATCCAACGAATTCTTGATCCTAATATGATTGAAGTTTCATTTGATAATTTTCCATATTACATAAGGTGCTCTCTTTAGACTTTCTTCTTATCATGTAAATAGCACGTACTGTATTAATAAGTTGCTATGTTGTTTGAATTTTACAGTGAAACCACAAAAAGTCTACTGACTGCTTCGACTTATATACATCTGAAGTGTAACAAGTTTGTGAAGTACTCCTCAACTCTGCCTACTTTATCTTCTAGAATACTACTATCTGGGCCAGCAGGTACATCTTTGATTCGTTTCTTTTTCTAAAGAATGCATCTCTTATTGTTCTATATTGTATGTTCGTTAGGTTCAGAAATATACCAAGAAACATTGACGAAGGCTCTTGCAAAACATTTTGGTGCTCGTTTGCTCTTGGTCGATTCTCTTTCATCACCTGGTGTAAGCTTCTTATCATATATTTAGTTTATAATATTACTTACCTGCATTATTGTTAAGGTACAATTTTATCACAATGATAATCGAAACCTGTTAAAATTTTTCTTTTTGGAGGTATGCATTGCATATAGACATTCTGTTAGGATTAAACGCACACACGAAACCGAACACGACACGAAAGCAATAAACGAACACGAGGATTTAACGTGGTTCGGTCTAAACTGACCTACGTCCACGGGTGGCAGCTAGGTATATCTTTATTGAGTGACCAAATATTACAAGTACATAATGTTGTTTATATAGAGACTGAACTAGGGTTAGTAAATTATTATGCAAGAAATCTAAACCGGGCCGGGCTTGGGCCCGACCGCCCACACCCGTCTCCTCTTTTGACTTCATATAATAAACCGGGCCAATAAGGCCTACGAACCCAACAATCTCCCACTCGGAGGCCTTGAGTACTCTAGTCTGCACTCCTGATTGTACTTCTGTAATCTGAACATTAAACTTCTTCTAGTTGCCACCGCCTTCTCATCAATTAACCTGAAGGCCCGTTGAAGCTCCCCGGAGCTCCAACACGTCAGTCACGGCTAAAACTGCCCCTGACCCGTTCTCTGTCCCTACCGGCTCCCGCTGAAACAAACTACCGGATCCCGAGATACTCTGAGAACAAACACTCTCCATATTCAGCAAGTAATTCACTGGAGAGACTTTTACAGCTGGAATACTGGTTTTCTTAATCCACTGTCGACCTGGAACTGTAACTGAAACACGACCTGTGCTCCCACTGTCACGATGTCCCCCAACTGATTTAACCTTCCTAGCTCGTTCATCCTGAATCTTCACTTTGGCTCTGGGTTTGTTACTTGCAAAACGAACCTTCTTCTGCCCACGAGATTCTGTGAACCGGATTTTGTCTTTCACCAAAACTGGATCCACTCCTTTCGATGACATGCCGACCATATACAATGAACCAATTTTCTTTCCACGAGCAACAACGAGATTCCCTTTGACTACTTTCCACTGCCCATTCCCGAACTTAACATCGTGCCCTTGGTCATCCAACTGCCCAACTGAAATCAAACGTTTCTTCAAACTTGGAATAACCCTCACGTCTTTCAAAGTCCAAGAAGTACCGGCTGAAGTTATCAAATCAACGTCTCCCATACCCGTAACCTCTAAAATATCATCATTCGCTAGTCGAACCTTTCCAAAATCCCCAAATTTAAGATTGTTCATCGTTTCATTACAGTGAGTGGCATGAAACGATGCACCAGAATCCATCACCCAAGCATCAACGCTACTCTCAACACTACAAACCAAAGCCTCATCACCACTGACCCCGTCATCTGTGTCGTTTCTGTAACGTTCACCTCTTTCTTACCATTCGGACACTGATTCCTGAAGTGTCCTTTCTCTTTACAACCCCAACATTCAATATCCTTACGAGTCTTAGACTGACTCCTCTTCCTGCTCCCACTGCCTCGCTGTTTTCCCCTACCTCTACCTTCCGTGACTAGCATATTGCCTGATGATTCACCTGAACTTCTGCGTCTTGAATCTTCTCCCAGAATCAGATCTCGAATCCCATCGAAAGTAATATTTGTAGACGAACTACAAACTGCAGTCACTGTTTCCGACCAACTGTCGGGCAAAGAGGATAATAACAAGAGGCCTTGAACTTCATCATCAAACTTAATGTCAACTGACACTAAGCGGGACAAGATCGAATTAAGATTATTGATATGAGTTGTAACTGACCCACCCTCTTTCATTCTTGTTGTCACTAGCTCTCGGATAAGATAGACTTTATTCGCTGCCGAAGGCTTCTCATACATGTTGGATAGTGCCTCCATCATACCACGGGCTGTGGTTTCTTTCATGATGTTAAACGCCACATCTTCCGACAACGACAAAGTAATACAAGCCCTAGCTTTCTTGTCTAACTTCTTCCAATCTGCTTCTGACATCTTTTCTGGTTTTTCATCCTCGAACACTACATCCAAGTCTTTCTGACAAAGTAGTGCCTCAATCTGCATCTTCCACCAACCGAACTTCTGTCCGTCAAACTTCTGTATCGAAACCTTTCCGTCTTCTGCCATAACAATGACTAAAACGAAAAACTGGATAAAAACAGAGATAGACACAACAATGGCACGGGCCTGAACTTAACGACTGTTCTACTAAACTCTGTTAAAAAAATCAACCTATTTATACGCAGCGGAATATCGAACTGAAAATCAGAAACTGAAACTTTAAACTGAAACGATAAAACCTGACAAACGCGGTTGGCACTGGTTCTCCGTTTTTTTAACGCTTCTTCTGACTTAAAACTGTTCTTCAACGAAAAATAGGATCTTGATTCAACTATTCTTGACTCGTACTTTGCAAAATAGAATCTCGACCCTTGCTTAAATGGATCTCGGGCCCAACAAAATAAACAAGCTAGACCCTCTCAAAAAATTAAACAATCTGGATAAAGTTGGTGGCCATTGAACTCCCTTGTCAACAAAATAATATTGTTTTTCCTTGTCTTTTCCTAGTCTGGCATGAATCTCAAGAGAAAAATAATAATACAAACCCTTCTTTTCTTCTCTGTTCAAACGCCACTAGCGGAAACAAAAGAGACAACCTGGAATCGAACAATACGATGCTTACAGCTTTCAAACGGAACCAACAAAAAAAAAACTCAGATCGCGCGGGCTGGGTTTAGTAGCGGCGAAACGACGGCGGAAACCCTAACGGCGATCGGAAAACCGTAGGCGGCGGCGGAACCCTAGCGCAGTAGGGTGGCGGCGGCTGGATGGTTTGGCGGCGACTCGGCTGGTTCAACGTGTTCTTCGCGTGATCTGAACCTAAGCTCTAGATACCACTTGTCAGGATTAAACGCACACACGAAACCGAACACGACACGAAAGCAATAAACGAACACGAGGATTTAACGTGGTTCGGTCTAAACTGACCTACGTCCACGGGTGGCAGCTAGGTATATCTTTATTGAGTGACCAAATATTACAAGTACATAATGTTGTTTATATAGAGACTGAACTAGGGTTAGTAAATTATTATGCAAGAAATCTAAACCGGGCCGGGCTTGGGCCCGACCGCCCACACCCGTCTCCTCTTTTGACTTCATATAATAAACCGGGCCAATAAGGCCTACGAACCCAACACATTCAATGACTTTCAACCTGTTTTGACAGTGTTCCAATGTAGTAGTTTTTTTTAACTTGATGTGTTTGAGATAAAACGCAACCCAAATTGAACCATTTATGTTGTCCAGTTCATACCTCTAATATCTTGTTCCATGATTTGTTCGGCTATCATATCAGGGATCGACGTTTAAAGTAGTTGACACTTCACTAAAGGAGAGCACAAGGGCTGAAAGGGGAAACCTTTTCATAAAAAGGGCTACACCTGCAGGTGCTATGCATTCAAGAAAACCAACATCGAGTACTGAGGCTGACATAGCATGTGGTGGATCCGCATATTCTCGTGCTGTAGCAAAATATGAAGCATCCACTGCATCATCAAAACGTTACACTTTCAAAGAAGGTATATAACTGTATAATACTTGCATTTTGTATGGTGTTTGTTACTCGCGTATCTATTTGTGTATAATGTAATGAAAACCATCATTTGGCAGGTGATAGAGTTAAATATGTGGGATCTTTGCACTCTGGTTTTGGTCATCCACCTGCTATAAGGTATCCTTAATTCTAGTCCTGTTTGGTGAATATGTAGATTTATGGCTTTTAAGTATACTTTTTGCATACATTTTGTAGTGGTCCAGTGTACGGTTATAAGGGAAAGGTATTGCTTGCATTTGGCGAAAATTGGTCTTCCAAGGTTGGAGTCAGATTCGATAAGCAAATTACAGAGGGCAATGATCTTGGTGGTATATGTGAAAAAGATCATGGTTTTTTCTGTCCTGGTAACACTAGCATTCATTTGATCCCTAACATTTAAATTTTTATAGCGACATGCTGATTGATTAAAAAAATGCTTTTGTGGGATTATATGCAGCTGCTTTTCTTCGTATAGATTCTTCCAGTTCAGATGACGTTGAGAAGCTTGCTATTAGTCAAC
The DNA here is from genome assembly GCF_021521415.1 of Bidens hawaiensis. NCBI lineage: Eukaryota > Viridiplantae > Streptophyta > Magnoliopsida > Asterales > Asteraceae > Bidens > Bidens hawaiensis. The sequence continues at coordinate 767,051 of NW_027491961.1, forward strand.
TTTTTGAGGCATGCTTGAAGCCTTTTTTCTTTCTTGACTTCATATTGTTTTCTTTGATTGTTTTTTCACATAATATATGTTAATATTTCTTTTTGTATTTACTCTGAACACCAAATTTATATCTTGCAGGTTGCTCTTAAAGAAAGTAAAAGTAGTCCTTTGATTATGTTTATAAAAGATATTGAGAAGTCAATGCTGGGGAACCCCGAAACCTATACTTCTGTCAGACGGGAGCTTGAGAAATTGCCTCCGAATGTGGTTGTCATTGCTTCACATGTTCAGATAGACAATCAGAAAGAAAAAGTAAGATATTATCAAGTTTTATATTGCCAATTATCTAAAGTTTCATATTTTCTTTTAGTTTCTAATTTTAAGAAATGCAGTCTCATCCTGGTGGATTACTCTTCACAAAGTTCAGGAGCAGTGCTTTGCTTGACTTGGCTTTTCAGGTATGCATCGACTTTTATCATTGGTCAACTTTCAATCATAATAGTGGAACCACATCTTTATCAGAATGAATGTACATTTTTGCGCATTTGGTAACTGTTAATCACCATTAAACTTAGAGAAACACATGCACTTTAAACAACATCATTAGGGTCTGATGAAACGGTGCTGGTTTTTTTTTCAGGATAATTTTGGTAAACCACATGATAAAAGCAAAGAAACACCTAAAGCCATGAAGCAGCTCTCCCGCCTTTTTCCTAACAAAGTGACAGTACAGACACCTCAGGTAACTAAAATCCGTTTTACTCTAGTGGTTTGTCTTTGCAAATGTTTGATGATGTCAGTTGATATTTATTATGATAAATATGCCAGGATGAAGCAATACTTTCAGATTGGAAGCAACAGCTAGACCGAGATACAGAGACCTTGAAGTTACAGTCAAATACTGCCAGCCTTCGTGCAGTGAGTGCCATGCTATCTGATCGTCAGCATTTATTTGGTTTTATTGAAATAATATGAATTAGTAGTCATATTTGGCACACCGATCATTATAAAGCGTTTCTTAATTTCAGGTTCTGGATCGAGTTGGTCTTGGTTGCTCCGATCTGGAAAGAACGTGCATAAAAGATCAAACCTTGACAAATGAAGGTAGGTCACATTTCATTCTATTCCACTTGTTGCTATGTTCCATTTTTACATATTTAGTTTTTTAAGTTAACTTACTTTACTTTTGGTTATATTAGATGCTGAAAAAGTTGTTGGATGGGCTCTTAGTCATCACTTTATGCAGAGCTCTGAGCCTTTTGCCAAAGATGCCAAAATTGTCGTCGGTAGTGAAAGGTACTTATGTAAAATAATTAAAAAAAACAAAAACAAGCCGGGTACTCTATAGATTATATATGCATGCTTACTTTCTGTTTTGTGTTTTCAATTATAGCATCAAATATGGTCTCGATATGTTGCATGATATTCAGAATGAGAGTAAAAGCTCAACGAATTCACTTAAGGTAAAAATTATGCCTGCTTCTTTTTATCATAGAACATTAATGACAACATAGTAGGTTTCCACAAGTCCGAATTGGTTGACTTTCAGGTAATAATTTTTATTTGATGTATTTGGTATGAAGTATAACCCAAGTTTTTTGGGATCCACCTTTGTGTCTTCTCACCGTATGCAAATAAACTCGCAAGCACGTCTTCATAGTTTTTGATATCATATAAACACAAAGAATGAAGTAAATTATAAAAAGGTCTAATATTCTAGTTGTGATGCCATTGCAGGATGTAGTTACTGAAAATGAATTTGAGAAGAGAATTCTAGCTGAAGTTATTCCACCGAGTGAAATTGGTCTCTCTTTTAATGATATTGGAGCTCTAGAATCAGTTAAGGATACCTTAAAAGAATTGGTGATGCTGCCTCTTCAAAGGCCGGATTTGTTTTGCAAAGGACAGTTAACAAAGGTGAAAACCGGAGTTATTTCACATCAAAACCTTTTGTTTTTAATATTGAAAAGTTTAGTCAATTCTAATATTGCATCTTTTCAGCCTTGCAAAGGAATTTTGCTTTTTGGGCCACCTGGTACGGGTAAGACAATGCTTGCGAAAGCAGTTGCAACTGAAGCAGGTGCTAATTTTATCAACATTTCAATGTCAAGCATTACTTCAAAGGTAATTTTTTTGGGTGTTATGGATGATGACTAGAGCATAAAAATGAACCTTCATCATAGAAATTAATAATTATCTTTTGAATTTTTTGTAGTGGTTTGGTGATGCAGAGAAGTATGTCAAAGCAGTTTTTTCTCTTGCAAGTAAAATTGCTCCTAGTGTTGTGTTTGTTGATGAGGTTAGTAATTACACTTCTAAACACATATATTATTAAGTGGATTGTCATTTTATCTTTGCAATAAAAACTAGTTTTGATCATTTACTGATTCAACAACATGATGTACTTCCTTTTTATTGTTTGATAGGTTGACAGCATGTTGGGAAGACGTGAAAATTCTAATGAGCATGAAGCAACGCGTAAAATGAAAAATGAATTTATGATAAATTGGGATGGCTTGCGTACAAAGGATAGAGAGCGTGTACTTGTACTTGGTGCAACTAATAGGCCTTTTGATCTTGATGAAGCTGTAATTAGGAGATTACCTCGAAGGTATGTGTTTCCCTGATTAATATTATTATTTTTACAATAATGAACTAGTTTTTTTTTTAATCAAATAAAATGGTTTCTGCAATATGGTGTTTTGGTGCAGGTTGATGGTGAATTTACCAGATGCTCCAAACAGGGAGAAGATTTTGAAAGTGATATTAGCAAAAGAGGAACTGGGGCCGGATGTTGATCTTGAAGCTGTGGCTAATATGACATATGGCTACTCGGGAAGTGATTTGAAGGTCTTTTATATTTTCTCTCTTTGATTGCATCTTTTTTTATATTTAACATGCATTATGTTTGTTTTTTTGTTGACATTTGTGTTTTTTGTCTCTTGAATTCCAGAATCTCTGTGTGGCTGCTGCACATTTTCCAATAAGAGAAATCTTGGACAAGGAAAAGAAGGTTTGTTTCTTTGATGATGATCAAACGTTATCAACTCTTGATGTGAGCTGTATTGCTTTTATGGAATCATGTTTTAAATATTTGTAATATACAGGAAAAGGCTACTGCATTGGCAGAAAATAAACCGGTGCCTCCTTTGCATAGCAGCGCAGATGTCCGTCCCTTAAGTTTCGATGATTTCAAAAATGCACATGAACAGGTACTTTGCATAAACAACAATATTATCCGTGTGGCGTTTGATATTTATTGATAGTTTGAAATATATAAATATCATGTGCAGGTGTGCGCGAGTGTATCTTCAGAGTCGGCAAACATGAACGAGCTGTTGCAATGGAACGAGTTATATGGAGAAGGCGGTTCTAGGAAAAAGAAACCTCTGAGCTACTTCATGTGATTTAAGTGTATAGTAAAATCTTGCTCCTCCCCGGAAGCTCTTTAGGTTTCTGTTTTATGTATATTAATTGGTTAACTTATGATGCTCAGTATACTAATTAATAGCTATATGAATCATTTTGCAAGGTCAGTTTGTTAACTCTTAGATATTTCATATCAATTATATATTTTTATCTTTTATTTATTTGAATTGGGATTAATTCAAACTTATGCTGAATGTGGCTTAATTGAAATGCATGGCTTTATAATGTTGACACATTATAATATTTCATATCAATTATATATTTTTATCTTTTATTTATAACTCAAACCTCTAAAACATGGCTCAGTTCAAAACTGTTGACACAGTTCAATAAGAAACTCAATTATGCAAACAAATGACAAAGATAAAGCATCAATTCAAATATGAAGTAAATATTAATAAGATCATGAAATAGAGGAAAAAAGAAGTTCAAAATAGACCAATTCAAATCCAAATATGTACAGTTTCTTCTATGCGTCCGTGGTGGTGATGTCATGAATGTTATACCTCTTTTTCTTTGTTATGTTGTTATTCTCTTCCTTGTGCTAAAGCAAAAACTTTTGAGCATGGCTCGCCACCTGCGTAGTAATCACCACCATTCTTGAAATGCTCCTCCAGCCCCCTTTTCCATAAGTCTTCAGTCCGTTCAAGAACCTCCTGTGGCATTTAAGTCTCATGAAGTAAAAGAAATTTGTCTTTCAAAAACAATAATGAAGAATCAATGGGTTGACTTTTTAACAAGCTATTTTTTTTAATTTTTATTTTATTCTGTTTTTTTAAGACAAGTCACGTTAAGCGACAATTACAATAAAGTGGTAGATAAACTATGCAAAGTGATATTATTCATGCAAAACCATCATTATTTGCTAAAAGATCAAAAATTACAAACAATAAAATAAAAAGAGTGACGTTACTTGTGTTCATCTATGGTCCATGCATTCGCTTTCTTCTTCCTCGCCTTTTCTTTTTTCGCCTTACTGGAGCGACTGTGACTATCACCTTTGGGATAATCGGGTAACTCAACCCGACCCGCCTCAATTTCATGTAACTCGCGCACCAGAGCTTTGTGGTACACTTTCACCTCGTCAGCCGTCTTACCTAGAATCATGTCAACCATCTCCTCCAACCCAATCACCATTGCATTTACAAACATCGAATTCTTCTCCTCGTTCTGCATGTCGGATCCAGTTGACTTTAAATCAAAAAAAGTTGAATTGTTTCGATATTTTGTTCTCTATGAAGATGATTATTTATATTAAAAAGAATATACGAGTCAGGGTCATTATCCAAATTTACCAGCCATTTCATTATAATATTTCTATGGTAACTTATAAAGATTTACAAATTGTAAAATAAGATATACTTCCGGAAAATTCCAACTTCGATTTTATTCTTTCATATTCAAAGTTCCGTGCTTTGATACGCCGACCGTAACTGATAAAAGAAAACAACGTAAAGCGCGTTAACATTGACCAAGTGAAGCAGATCCACCGTTGAAGCTTACAGAGTTCTCTTAATCATGAACTTGCAAAGAAACAGCGAATGGTGGTTGTGGCGTGGTTGGTTTTGAGGGCAACTAGTGCTATAGAATATGCATTAAAACTTAATGCTTTTATCGACGCAGTTAAATAAGAAACAAAATTATGCAAATAACTGGCAAAGATAAAGCATCGATTCAAATATAAAGTAAATATTAGAAAGATCATGAAATAGAAGTATAAAGCAGTTCAACATAGACATCAAAAATGCATGTCATCCTCAAATGTCAGCAATAACACAAAAACAACTTAGAAAAGTTGATGAACACAGAACCATAACCATAAATGCAAATCGTCTGGAAACATGGTGGTCCAAAAAGGAATCACAGTCTCCTTCCTCTTCTTCCACTCTTTCGACGAGTGCTATCGGTTGGAATTGGTGTCACATCCTCTGTCATTATCAAAACATTAAACTTACGTATCACGAAAAATAAACAACAGTAAACAAACGCACACATATAAAAGAAGTCAAAGTTGAGTATGATTTCTCTTTTTTTACTCAAGTATGTGTTTTAAAGATTTTAACCACTTCAGTTCAATCGTTTAGCCACGATTGCGCAGCGGCGCAGATCAGCCATTAAATCTCAATCAAGCGCTCCACTTCAAAAGAAATTTTCATCCTTTTATAATAACCCCCCATGAAAAAACAAAACCGAACACCCTAACCCAAAGCTTTCATCTCAACAAATTGTTGAACATCACATCCTCAACCATGTTATCTTCGATCACACTAATTTCAAAATTATTATGGATAACAGGCAACGAGCAACAATTCATGAAAAGCAAAGTCGCCAGCTAAGTTTCCAATGTGATTTTATCACACGAGGTCAATATAAAAGGACAGGCGAAAGCAATTGACCATGATTTAACAGCCAAAACGGAACGGCGTTAGCCAAAAATAACTCAATTGTTAGAAAAACACTCAAGCACTAATTTGAAAAAAAAATGAGAAATCATATTCGAAATGAATAAAATCTCAGAAAAAAAAACAAAATTAACTCTTAAATAATTTTAAAAAATCGTACCAATGCGACCAATTTTCATGCCAGAGCGAGCAAGAGCCCTAAGAGCAGACTGAGCACCAGGACCGGGAGTCTTTGTCTTGTTTCCCCCAGTTGCCCTAAGCTTAATATGGAGGGCATTAATACCGAGCTCCTGTTAAACAAAGCACAAGCTTGTAAAATAATACATGCAAACACAATTTTTCAAAAAATAAACAGCAAGGTAGCCCACCTTGCATCTAGTTGTAACATCCTGTGCAGCAAGCATAGCTGCATAAGGAGATGACTCGTCTCTATCAGCCTTCACCTTCATTCCACCTAATGAAAAAAACATTAAATAAACATAATAACAAAACAAAAACACAGCACTTTAAATTTTCATAGTGCTAACTGAAATGTTTGATTAATAATGAAGTTCTATTACATACATTAATATGGCATCACTGCTAAACAATCACAGTAAATATTTTGTAAAAAACTTATAATAACAACATTCTGTAACGTGTGTTCCTATGAATAAAAATAAAAACATACCAGTAATCCGAACCATGGTTTCTCTCCCAGAAAGATCAGTCACATGCTGCAAACAAGCATAACAAGAAAATAATTAACACAAGAAGAATGGTCATTCACTTTTTCTATGTAGTACGCACATATTATATAAATAAAGATGTGTATAGCTTTAAACTTACAATGAAAGTATCATTGAACGACGCAAAGATATGCGCCACCCCAAACACAAGCTCTCCCTCACGGGTAGCCGGTCCAAGTGTGACATTGTCTTCCTTTGGCTCTCTAACCTTTCTCTTCGACTATTCAATCAAAAAACACAAGCTAATTAAGCCGCGCTAAAAAACAATTTACATCTTCAAAAAACCAATAACACAACAAATAAATTTATTCAAAAAACAATATATTGAATGTCATTTACTAAAAAAGTGTTGTGAGAAAATATTATTCAAAATATGTCACATTTTTCTCTTGTTTACAGTTTCACATTAACTTAATTTTCATCTTGTTTAAAACTAATTAACCTTAAATTCAAGCTGTAAACAAGCGTACCGTGTTATTAAGCTTAATCTCTTTCTTATTAATACTAGCTTAACTAACTAACTAACTAACTGTTAGTTATACATTTCAATCAATCACAAAATCAGCAGTCAACTATGACAAAACTAGACTAAACAATTTATAAAAATGGTTTCGAGCATTCAATTTCAGATCTGATTGGTTAGACCGGTTAAACCTAATGGTGATGATCCACAACAGCAAACACTTTTGATTGATTATATGCATAAATTAGGGTTCCGAAGAAACTGAAATGATTTACGAATGGAGATTAAGAGATTACCATTCTGATTTGTTCCTACGGCTTGCAGCAGCGGCACTAGGGTTTAGGATGGATTAGGGCAGTGTTCACCTTTTATATATTATATCCTGCACTGTTTAAAAGCCCTTTGGGCTCATGTTACCATCTTATTTCGGCCCAGACGCTTCGCCAACTTATTTTATGACATCCTCTTATTTGTAATCCAAGCCCGAGCTACACCAGGCTCAACCTCGGCTTGTTTAACGTATAGAGCGCTCAAGATTAATCCGGGTCATTTCGAGCTCCATATATAACATATTGTATATTATTTAATTATTTTTATCATTATTTTATAAGTAAATATATATTATATAAAAGTTATATAAATAATAGGCTCGTTTAGGCTCAAGCTTGATAACTGAAGCCTGAAGGCTCGTTTATTAGAGTTTAGACAAACTTATTTTTAGGCTTGAGCTTTTCTAGAGCCGATCTCTAGTGCCTTTGCGAGCGATTTGGCTCGGTTACAACCTTAATCCACATATATCTTCGGTAGACCCATTTGCTTTGTAATTTGGAGAGGGAGAGTCCTATGAAGAATGATATATATATATATATGAAATTTTTATAATTTGAAGATGGATATAAATATAGAGACTCTAATGTAAAAATGCTCATCATGGCCCGTTATAAAAACTGTCAAGACATGTATGATAGACTGTATATATAGTTGACTTCATCAAACATACATGCAAATGATCAAATGCAGTTGTAACATAGTCGTATTTAATCAACACATGGTTGTAAATTGATCGAACATGGACAGTCTATGTCCATATTTTAGTTAAACATATTCATAGTTACACACGCGATTGCTCAACACTTAGTCATGAAATGGATGCACTTTGTTAGCCACATTCATGCTTGGTTAACACATAGTCTGGTTCAACGTAACTCGTTAAAACTTAATATGAATGACGTATGGATCCAGTATGCTCCATTATGATTTATCATTATGTATCATTCGGTATAAGACAAATATAACTCTTTAAGACATGTACGTGTCATATAGCTTATACTTCAAACCAAATACGGTATATTACAACTTAATGTGACCTGTTAAGGCCTATTGACCCATTATGGAGCTATATGCTATCATTACACTTAAGACCAGACATGACTTGTTAAGACATGTGCAGCCCCTTATAAGTCACCAAGAATATGTTTTCACAACTAAAGAAGTTTTCGGAATATTTGGGTCAATTTAGAAACTTACATTGAAAGAAAATGTAAAAAACAATACTGGCTTCGCCCGGGTTCGAACCCGGAGACCTTCAGTGTGTTAGACTGACGTGATAACCAACTACACCACGAAACCTTTGGTATGAAGTTGATTCAAACATTATATGTCTTCTTATTAGTTTTTTCATTTAACATACCATTGTATTGTCTTCTACACATACGCACATGAAGATACATAACATCATAGTTCATACACACATGTAACGGTGTCGACTGCTACAAAAGAGTCGAACTTAATCTGATGGTTATTGAAGAACATTCGAGTTTCATTAGAGAGCACATGCAAATTTGAAACATACTCATTAGCTATATGCATTGTCTAATCAAATAAAAAAAACAACAAAACATAAACTTAAAAGAAAAAAAAGAAAATGAAGAGCTATAGTATAACAATTAGCATTCATCAATATTTGCACTCTAATACGGACGATGCCTATTGTGCTTGCGATTTTTGGTATTCCTTTCAACCAGTGAAGTTGATATCCACGAATGATTCACATCAGACGATTCATCAGATAACCAGCAACACAAGCGTCCATCTTCGCCACCTGTCCACCCGAACATCCCATGTGTTTGGTTAATTCCAGTTTTGATGGCAGGGGAAGCTAACACGCTCCTAACGACACCCGTATGACCACCATGAAAAACAGCTTCTGGAGATAGAACGGATCTCATTCCTCCACCGTAGGCTACCGGAAAGTAGCCCAAACTGCCACCACTCGTGCCGCCTATAACCCATAAACGATCGTCCACAGCCGAGTAGTGACAGTCAACAAAATAGTCAAGCTGCATATCTAAACAATAAGATGATAATTAAGATATACCGTATATACGGTTTCAGAACAATAATCATTATATTAACTAGCACATAAAACAAGCACATAAAACAAGGCTACATACAGGATCTAGAGCCCAACTATTAGAAGCCAAGTAGCGAGCATCCTCAAAATTGGCTTCAAGTCTTGAATCATTCAAATCCCAAATACTAAAAGACAAGGCAAGCAAGTCATAAAACAATAGAAGAAAAAAAAACAGTATATTTCTTAAAAATTAATCTTGTTAAGGATGGATAGGAAGATATAGATTATAGAGCAAAGTACCTTAAAGTTTGAATGTGAGTTAAGCACCACAATTTCTCATAATTCCCTCCAAAAATACCCACTTTCTCAATGGATGTCCCCACATTAATCACCTTCATAGTATGCAAAGAACAAATAACAAGTTTTATTCTTGTCAAACAAGCAAGTAATTACACTGAACTTACAGATTCAAGATGATTGTCATCGTTGATTTGTCCACTCGTATCAAATGTACAAATTAGACCATCGACAGAGGCGGATATAAGTTTATTTTGACGCTCCGGTACAAAGTGAACCTGTAACCATTCATGGTTTGCATTACGTTGACATAATATAACACAAGCTGCATTTTCACTTAATCTCGGGTTATTGATAGGGACCCCGAGTTTACCAATAACAGGTTGAAATAGCTGACAGAATCCAGACATAAAACTAGTAAATGGAATCAATTAAAGTGAGAAAAACTGAAGTTTTCAAAACTATTTCACTAAATAAGAACATTGAATATGAACAGCAAACAGGACAATACGATTAGAACAAACCTGTGTGACATCATCCATATGAGATTCCTTTAAGCTGGCAACCTGCTTATTGCTTCTCCAGTCCCAGAAAAGAATCTACATAAACCAATTTCATTCTTTTTATTATGGAAAACTTGGTGTGCGTCTGGTTCACATAATTCGATGGAATTCAATGGAATCTGAATTGCATTTATTAATGTGTTGGGTTAGCACAATCGGTCGGTTTGATAAAATAGCAGTACCTGAGATTTGCAACCAGCAGCAAGAAGATTGTCTCCTGATCCACCAAATGAAAAGCTAAATATTTCTTGTGACGGCCCAGCGTTTAGACAGGACACCTGCAACTCATATATAGAAAATTACACACACTAAAACATTGAAATGGATTTGATGTAACGGTATAGACAGCTACCATATTTAGGGCTGTGCACGGTTCCATTTGGGTCGGTTTTGTGCTGAAACCGAACCAAAAAACCAATACTTTGATTTTTGAATTTTTGAAAACCATTCGTTTCGTTTTTCGGTTTTGCCATTTAAGCTTTTAGATTTTGGGCCGAAAAATAATGAATTTGGTTCTAAGTTATCGGATTATCCTGTTTATTAATAACAAATAATAGATTATTATTATAATTTGGGCTAAAATGTTTGAGTTACATATTTATTCAATTCTTATAGATTACTTAAGTTAAAAAAAAAAATGAAAATCCATAAGTTCGGTTTTTTACACAAAACATAAAACCAAACAATCAGTTTTTGTTTGGGTTTGTTTTTCCAGTTTCATGCACATCGCTAACCGAAACAGCAAAAGGGGGAAACCTGTTGGTTAGTGCGAGTATCCCAAGCCCTGAGAGTACCATCAGAGGAGCAAGAATGCAATACATTATTATCCGAAAACTTAATGTGATTGATCCTGTGAGAATGATAACAGCATTCTCCGGCGAACTGGCCGGTTACCGGTGAATACAGTTTCAGAGTGTTGGAAGAAAGTGCCACCGCCATGGATGTCCAGTCTTCCCTGAATCACACTCAATTGTATTATTAGATGTATAATTGAGGTTAGAAATAATAAGGTTAAGGTTTACGTACTTGGCAACGATTTGGAAGACGTAATCATCACCGAAGTTGGTTTGGATGGCGTTTTTGAGTGCAAATCGTTTCGATGAGCTGCCACTGTTATCATTATGATGTTGGTTTACTTCTACATCCATATCCATATCAGTCGCCTCCATCAACGGCGGTAGTTAATTTCCCGGCGAGTGAGGGTTTATATTGTAATATTTTTTAGTCCCGCTAGTTTACGGACTATATATAAACACCCCTAAAAGTTTATTTATTTATTTTACGAACTACAAATTTCATTAAAGCAATTTACCACCTCACCAAAGTTAGAATGACATTTAGTTGGTTTATTTACTTTTATGAAGGCTTGCATATACATTCACCTTGAATACACACACATGCACACACACACACATATATATATATATATATGATTAAGGATATGTATATCAGCACGAAAACACACGTTTGAGCAACTGTGAGGATGCTGGGTTCTTTTCGATAGAGACAGGCCTTTATCAGGGGTTAGCGTTGAGCTTGTTTGTTTTTATTATTATTATTTTATTTTATTTTATTTTTGCAGTGGTTCTAAACAGGTCGTCAAACCTAATCCATAAGACAGATTTGCGGTGCATGTTTTTCATAAACAATATTATGTTAGTTGCTAAAAGCAAACATGATCTGAACATGAGGCTAGAGGAGTTGTGAGTAGCTCTAGAGAGGGAAATGTTAAATGATTAGTCGTTCTAAGACCAATTATCTTTATTATCTTTACAATGACTTTATTATGGTAAACGAAAACGAGTACATCGAACTCATCATTGAATGCCAACCGGTTCCAAACTCAAGCACTTCGGATTGTTTGTCCCGAGAGCAATTGAGACATAAATACTCACATTTTCCTTCGCATCCAAGTAGGATAGTGTCGATGGAGAGAATTTGCAGGGGTATTGTTCAACCTTCGATGCTACACGAACATATTGTTAGACCATCAAGAAGATACTTGTGCGTAAACCGAGACACAATATTGAATCAAATTAGAAACAACGTTTTCCATAAGATTTTAGGAGCAACTAGTGTATCAGATAAAGATAAAGTAAGAAAAACGTTACGATGATTTGGACATGTAAAGAGCAGATAGACGCGCCCGACGCCTCCTTCGACCTAACACAAGGGTTAACGGACGAAAACGATAAAAGATTTAAACCAGGAGGGTCCATACTAACATATAAATCCTCCGTCTTAAACCCTAACAATAATAAACCCTCTTATTATTCACCTTCCGCCATCATCACACAGAACAACAATGGGTGGATCAAGAAGAAAGTACAAGAGATCTCTAACCAACAAGGTCCGTGTTGGGTTACCCAAGAAGAACCAAACCGGCCTTCTCAATCCCACCCAAGTTTCGATCTCTCGTCGACTTGTCCAAAACCAAATGGGACGACCAAGGCAGTGTGCTCGAGAACTACAAGACGTTCGGTGTTGTTTCAAACCCTAACCTGCTGGGCGTTCGTGCTCGCACCTCCAAGATTATCGAGAGCGAGTCACTCCAACTCCCACCTCCGAAATTGGATGGCCCCGTTGATGAGTTTGAGCCCATGGACTCCGGTAGCGAACTCGAAGAAGACGGTCAGTTGTTTCTTCAAGCTCAGGTTTGGCTTGTTTATTATTTATTAATTAATTAGTTCATGTATGTTGCTCGGCTGTGCAATGTGAAATTAAGTCTAAAAGAGGTCAAATTAAAAAAAAAAAAACACATCGCTCAAGCTCGGGCTTGGCTCGATTTGAGGTTTTTATCGATCCAAGCTCGAGTAGCCTAAGAAAGCTCGGCTCGTGTTTGACTTAGAGCATGTTTGGGATCGAGTTTGAAAAACGCTTGTTGGCTTATTTGTGTTTCAAAAAGCCAATAAGTTACAATGTGTTTGGCGTCACAAAAATCTTTTTTATTTTAGCTTTTTAAAAGGGTTAAAAAGCAGTTTTTCAAAAGCCCCAAATCTTGGCTTTTCAAAATGGCTTTTTGTAAAAGCCAATAAGCCAATAAACATTTGTCAACTCAATCCCAAACATGCTCTTACAGGATGTTTCGAGCTCTTTTTTAAAGCTCGGGCTCGGCTTGCGAGTTGTTTTCCACTTACAAGACATGTAGAGCTCTTTTTCTTAACCTCAAGAGCTCCGCTCGTGAGTTTCTTTTTCAAGCTCGGGCTCAGCTTGTTTATCATTAATAATAATTTATTTATATACGAATATAGTTAATTTTTTAAATTTTTTTGAGCAAAACCTTGCATTAGCCTAAGCTCGGCTCAAGCTCGTGTAGTACCTTAAACGAGCCAAAGCCCGGGTCCAGGTCGACTGTGCTATGTGAAAGCAATATATAGAAGTCCGAAAAGGGTAAAACGTAAAAATAAACAAGGCTCGTTAAGGCTTGACAAGCCTAAATGAGCTTCCCATACAAGGTTTGAGCTCGGGATCTATAACTAAATGACCTTTATTTGAAGCTCGAAAACGAAAAGCTTGTCTTGTTTCGAGCTTTTTATCGATACAAGCTCTAGTAGCTCGCGAGCAGCTCAGCTCATTTGCACCACTACTATGTGCTTATACTGTTCATAATGTATTTCGTGTTTCTGTTAAGTATATTTGATTTCTTGTTGTTAAATTAAAATTATCAATCAGGATTTTGGTTGGATCAGGATTGTTATCTTTTTTTCTCAGTTTAATAACGAGGACTTAAATACATCATTTGCAGGCTTGATTTTGTTTTCAAATGAAGATATGCTCACTGTATGTTTAGTTGTTGGTTGAGTTTGTGATGCTATTATTAAAACTAGTAAATAGTAATTACGATGTTATGATAGACCAAACTATGCATGCACAAATGATGTGAGGCTGCTAAAGAATAACAATAGTTGATTTGTTCCAACATAGGTTTTTGTCAAGAATTTTTGTTTTTCAGTTTTTTGTATGAGTAAAAGCTTCTGAGTGCTGATAGGTTTTAAGTTTTAACCAGATAATATCAATAATATCTTGTTCTGGTGTTGCAGATGTAAAATCGGCACTTGGGAAAAAGCGTGTAGACGGGAAACATGCTCCTCTGCAACCATTAACAGCGATGCAGCGAAATCATATCAGACCACTGGTAGAGAAATACGGAGATGACTATCAGGTGAGAAGTTCACATAATGAAGAAACTTGTTTTTAGTATGTTGAGATTGAAAATAGGCGTGTCAGGAGGATAGGGTAACGGGTCGGGTTGACCTGAAATACTTTCGGCCCGGTTAGCTTTCGATATTATACTTTCTCAGTGAAATGATTTTAACCATTAGAGATAAAACATATCCTGAATCAACTCATGTTATAAGCAGATTAGCCGGTCAAAATTGCTAGCTTTAGATTGTTGTGTATATATTTCTTTTGCTCATTTGCTTCTTGTTTGCAGAGCATGTTCATGGATACAAAACTTAACAGGATGCAGCACTCAGTTGCGAATCTCGAGAAGCTGTGCAAGAGATATCACATGTATAAAGATAAGAATCCAATGCTTGTTCCCCTTTGATTTATTATTAGTTCCTTGGAATTCTATAGCCCGGAGGTTGCATTTTACAGCAATTTTGCAGTTGATGATCGTAGTTTTGACATTTCATTGTAATCCTATATGGTTTTGTTTAATACTTACAACTATCTACTTTGCTATATGTGGTGTCTGCTAACCATGATTACACCATTATTATCACGTTATAATGTGAAGATTACAAAAAATATGCACTTTTTATAAATTACTATGGTATAATCATAGAAAAAACTGTCTGGATACAATGATTGTAGTTGCTATTTATTCAAGGGCTTGTGAAAGGTAAATACTGAATTTAGATGCCAAGAAAAGCCCGCGACTGAGTTTCCCAGTGTTCCTTTGCCTGTCGGATTCTTTCGACTCTTTCGTTCTGAAGTCGTTCTTCCCAATATTTCGGACAACTGTTTGAAGTTTGCAAATCATAGTTAGTATGGCTGATTAGTTATAGTGAAGTCTTTGTAGCTGATTAATTATTGTGTTAGTAAAGTTTACCTTCTACTTAGTAAAAGGTTTAGTTCATCTAAATGGAGAGCTCCTTCATAAACTCCTGCCTGGAAATCGACACAGATTCAAGATAATATGATGACAGGAATAATATTATTTTTTACATGTGACGAAAAATGAAAATAAGTTGTATTTCAGTGAATAAACCTTATATAAACGTATAAAAAAATTATGAGAAAACTATGAAACGAGAGGTAGGACATTTTGCTGTTGATCTTGCTGCTTGTAATCCATCAACAATTGTTACTGATCCGGATTTGCAAGCACACATGTAGCAGAAGATGTGCCCGCAAGTAAGAGATACCGAATTAAATACAGTATCCTGTTCAAACATATTCAACGAAAGAATAAGCGCTTTTATCTTTACATAATCAACATAATCATGCTTGAAAAATCCATGGTGTATAGGTTCTGTAGTTCTTAAATCACTAATAATACAAAAAGATGCCGTTAATGCATAAAATAACAATGCGCTTAGTCTACTATTATGAGCTATTTGGATGATTTAGCGGTCGGATAAAACTAGTCGTTTGTTTATTAAATTAGCAACTTTGTATATTTTAAAGGAAACAATCCATTCAACAGTAACCGAGTTCTTTAAGTGTTCCATTGACCGACTTTAGGGACACAAAACTTTAATGAAACAATTGACAAATGTCAACTAAGTATTTTGGTTGGAATTGGTCAACGATGAGGCCGATTAGCGAGTTGAACATAATCAATGCAGCATAAGGATAAAGCCAAAAACAGAAGACTTACCAAGCATATTGAACAAGTCAAATCAATCTCAATTTTGAAGGTATCAGAAAGCTCACAAGAAAGTGATGGTTTTCCCTCATTAAAAACGAGACAAGGTCCCTCAAAAGCCTTTCGGTTGGTCTCCCTTAAATTAATATGGAACGCAATCAGTTCACACAGCCACGGAGACTGCAGGATTTCCATGTGCATACTTTGTACTTGTGACCTGAATGCTTGCCCGTGTTTTGAGTAATGTATCTACGGTTCATACATTTAATGAACGTGTTAAAAAATATTTGTTTTTAAGATAAAACATAACGACCCAAATCGATTTGTTTAATAAATAGACTAAAAATGACACTAACCTTATCATATTTCTTGAGAATTTTACGCAAAGCAATGGCGTTAATAATGGCATAAGCAACTAGGTCTTTGCCTTCTTGAACTAAAGCACCATGGTTACCCTGCAACTTACCTCTGCACCACACATAATACTCGCGGAACCCTGTTGCTAGATGAACGTCCAGCAGTTTCTGTGCGCGTTTATTAAAGCATCCAACGACCGCTGACATCTCTTTCATCAGGGAAGGAAAGAATGTCCCGTCGCACACTGCATCAAATTGCATTCATGATATTATAAGATCATATTCTTGCCAAGTCTTTATTATGTGATCCATACAAATCATTTAATATCTGCTTCTACTAATGGAGCTGTCTTTAACATACCAAACTAGGATTATAAACCAACCAACGCTTGGTGAACTATTTGGCAGGAAGTTCATTTAATAAATGAACGAGCGTTAACAAGGAATCCCGTTCGATTAAACTAAATGAACGAAAACAAACAAAGGCTATGTTTGTTCACTTGCGTTTGTGAACGTTTGATAATGTGTCCGTTTATGTTTGTTTGTTAAACGTTTTGAGTACCTTTTAATGGCTTTTCTAATTTTATCATATAATTTTAAGCAAAATTACTAACTATAAAACAAAAATATATATGAGTATTATGTTATCATATATGTGTAAAACTAACACATGAATATGGATGTTAAAAAAAACACCAACAAAGACTTGGTATCTTGGCCGAACCATTGACACCAATCGTTCTCGGTTAGCCAAATCAAATAAAACATTGTTTGCGTTCATTTGTGTTTGTTTGCTCTTTTGTGATCGTGAACCATTGATGAACGGTTGGGCTCGTTTACAGCCTATACCAAATGATACAATCCATGATATTTAACATAAAAATACAATAATAATGTATCCAACATGTTTAAAACAAATGTGGATAAATGGTACCAGGGCAATGATGAGGACAGATATCAGGAGATCTGTTAATAAGGGACGATGATGATGATTGTGATCGATGTGAAACGATGGTATGATCAGTTCGACAACGTTTCAAGATCTTCTTGAGATTTTTGAAACCCACAGCTGGTAGTTTTTTATGATCTTGTGTTTGCATGTACTCCTGGTATTTCTTGCAGAATTTCATATTGTTTTTGTCTTGCACAGGAATTGGAATTTGGATATTGGATATTGATATGATCTGATTCTTGTTTCGTTAATTGTTATATATTTTGTAGTTTTCAAGGTGTCATGTTCTTGAATAATATGCATAGGTTCGGACCATTCATACTATACTTTCAAAGTTACTTCCAAATCCTTGTCTTTTTTTTTTTTAATAAATTATTGATTTATTTATTTATTATTATTATAGCAAAACTATTACCAGAAAAATCACGGTCAGTGTCATGTGATTTTCAAGAGCGTATGATAGAAAACCAGTGCAAACAATATTCGAATTTGAGACTTGTTATAATGACAAACATTTAATGGACTCGACCATTCAAACATCCATGCTCTAGTAGGAAGTTACTTCCAAATTGTAACGCTTTTTTAACACAATTTATTATTATTGTTATTATTACTACTACTATTATAACTTGTGTCAACCCATAAGAACCGATTTTCATTATAGGGATGATGAATTAAATCGAGCATCAGACTATGTATATCTTGAAAACGTTGTTTCATTTTTTTAATTTAGAATAATAAAAAGAAACTATTACAGTTATGTAGTTTCTAGATTGAATTTTTTTTAATCCACACAATTTTAAGCAGGGAAATCATTGGGACTAGCTACATGTAATGTACTCTTATGTTCGATACTAAATACACTTTATAATATATTAAAGCAGGACTTAACATCCCTCAACTAGTTTGCGTGTCTAAACTGTAAGAACATGATTTTCATATGTCACGATTGTAACAAACTATTTAAAAAGATATGTAAAAAGATAAAAATATCTAAATGAAAGACATGTTTCGTTACATTTGGGTTGCGTGAATTAACTGAAAAGTTAGGTTTTTTTAATTGAATTAAAATATTTTAAATAAAAGAGTTGGTACAGATATGGTAGCTTTCAAGGAAAGTTATAAAACTATAAAAGTAGCTTTTGACTTGATAAATTTCATTATCATACTTTCATACGACATCACTTCAGTTGGACTAGCGGCAGATTAAAAAATCCGTCGAACAACGATTAAAAGATGATCGGATCAACGAGTTGTGGACATTTTGAAAATTAGTTGGTCAAATTGACATTTTGTTAACATTAAACAGTCAACTGGGCATTGTCGATGCACAAACCCACCCTTGTTTCAACCCCCTGCTTCAGAATATAGGATTCAACCCTTTGGTTCACAGAAACCTTAATTTCGAATTTGTTATTGCTGCAGAAGACTCCTAGTCAAGATACTCTGATACCAACGAAGCCGATGGGACGTTATCACTTCGGCAGTAATTGGTAACTAATAACCTAACGGTTTTACAAAAACCCCCAAGGTAGACAAAAGAGATTTTACCAATCCACTAAATGTTTCATACCAAGTTAAATGCAATTCCGCCCACCAGCGTAGGTGGGATAGTTAAAATGATGATGACTAGAATACAAAAACAAGTTTTTTCAAAATAAACTCAGTAGCATAATCTTTTTAAAGGGATAGCTGTCTTAAATAATCCACTGTTCGACTTAAAAAAATAACATCGCCAGGCCAAGGCGCACCACAACTACCAGCTAAATCATCACCTGGACACATGTTATAGTTCCTGAATCAGCACTATATTTATGTAAAACCTTAATACTGTTGTCTTAAGTATGGAATAAAGTAATTATACCTTGACAAGCTCTTGCTCTTGCTCCTGCTTCTTTCGGGACTCTTGCTTTTGCTTGGACTGCGTCCTTGGGGGCTTTTACTAATAGCCTTCTCAGGCTGAATAATAGTCAGTTGACAAGTCCAAATGATTCATTCTATACTGTCGCAATTTCAACCCGTTTACTTTTGAACGGATTGATTCGAGTTATGTTAAATCTTTAATGAGTAAATTAAAAAATAAGAATTTAAATAATGAAACGAGTGACACAGATTGATACTTGATAGTAGTCACCCATTGTGCTTTTTTATCAGACAACTTCATAAATCATATTATTGTTGAAAACTATACTTTTTTGTAACGAAAATTTAGACAGATCTTTTATAGAAACATTTTCAGCCACCTTTAACAACAATTATAAGCTAAACTGATTAAGTCACATCAAAATAGAGAGTTTTGATAAAATCTTGAAAACTAATATAGTTTCACTTACAGGTGGTACAGGAGATCTGGATCTTGAAGGAGATCTGCAAAAGTTACAGAAATATATTTTAATATCCACATGTTCCTCTTTTAACAATTCTGATCCTAGAGCCTTGATGCCACATCCACCTCAGTGACTCGGTAACAACAATCAATATTAATCAGTATATTATGACAGGACCTAATGAATTAACTAGGATGTAACCAAAAATTATAGTTTAAATGGAAAAAGAAGGCTTATTTAAGTCCAATGCAATCCATATCCAAGATACTTCTTGTTCGGACTCCAGCCTTATAATTGCAATCCATATCCATGATTCTTCATGTTCCCAAAATCCAGCAACCATGTGCATTGATGGTAGGTATTTAAGAACACCATAAAGAATTCCAAAACTGGCATACACAAAGCACCATACCTCAACAACCAAAAGTGGTATAGCCAATTGCACCATATCCTTTTTAAAAATTTTAAGATGCAATCCCCATATAAAGAAATGTATCCATGTAAACAATCAGACAATTGTTTGCATTTCATCTTTCTAATATTTTTTTCAACTCGTCTACTGACCCACATGTAAAAGCTATAGCAACAATTAATTACATAGTCACACTCACTGCAACGTTGTCAATCTAATAATGAAAAGTAACCATTATGATAACTAAATCGTATTGACACTATCATACAAGCAAGTAATAAAAAAGGTCACACTCACTGCAACGTAAACAATCTAATAATCAAAAGTAACCAGTATGATAGCTAAATCATATTGACACTATCATACAAGCAAGTAATAAAAAAGGTAGAATAGTGCTTCTTAGTTATTTATAATCAGTAATGACAGTTGTGTTAAGTAACTAAGATTTGTCTCATCTTTCTTATATGAAAATATAAGCCTTAGGTCATAATAAACATAGAGAGGAGAGAAGGTATGCCTTGGTAAAGAGCGAGGTTTGGATCCAGAATGAGATCTCGAGTGACGAGAAGATTTTGCTTTTGGAGACTTGCTGCATGAGAATATGAATAAGGAGAAGGCATAAAACTAAACTTTATGTTTATTAAGGGGTGTTTGCGGTCACTTTTGCAAACTGATTGTCTGGTAAAGAGTTTGATGAGTTTTAAAGATAAATCAGTTTTGTTTTTAAATCACAGATAATTTTAAAGAGTTTGGACGAGGCGCATTAGATGATAGTTTGGAGTTTAGACTTAAGTGATCAGTTTTGGGTAACCAGTTTGAAATTGTGAGTACCTTATCCAAACTGATTATTCCAAAACACCTAATCACTAGATAACCACAATCCTAAACACCCCCTAATTTGCATATAAGTTAGAGAAACAAGATGAAATGGTGCAATAGAAAATGTCCCTACCTTCGGCTCCTGCTTCTGCTCCTGCTATAGCCTCTGCTTTTGCTCTGACTGCGGCTTCTAGAACGGGTTGAATCATATTCCTTCACCTGTGAAAATTTTAACTTAAGATTTTAGCACAAAACGAATTCTTAATGGTTTGAAGTGCATGCATAGCCTGCAATCTAACTGGAAGAATTAGTTAAGCACATTCGAGTAGTTCAAATATAAATTGAAAGCATACATGTATGTATCCACGTGAGAAAGCGTTCCGAAACTCAGTGTCGTCCAATTTCCGTATCTGTAGACAAAAATGAAAATAAATTTAGCAATGTAACTTCAAAATGAATTCCTATCTGCAAAGAGTGGAAAGAAAATAGATAGCTTACAGCATATTTCATGTCATCATAATTTGTGTAATCCACAATCCCTGTGGTGCCTGCAACACATTAACACATAATCACAACCACTTTAATTAGGTAAAAATGTTTACATCCTTTCCATGACACATTTTAATTTTAATCTTACCGCCTCCCTCCCTAAAAACTTGGGAGAAACAAACATCCCCAGCACGGCGCATATGATCCTGGATATAAGAAAAGATGTGATGTTAACCGATAGCTCGATAACGTTAAAAGTTCAAGTTGTTATGAACAAACATGTTAAAAAATCCCAAAATGCTTAATTCAAAGTTAATTTACAAACATGAAAAAGATACCGACCTTAAGGTCCTGCCATGATGCAGAGGAAGGTAACCCAGTCACCAAAACTGTGTCAATTATATAAAACAATTATATTTATAAACATTAGTCTTCAAGGTTATTAAAATGTTGTAACAAACAAGCGCAAATAAAATAATATTAAACCTCTGTAATCAGAGCGTCTAGAAACTCCACCACCCCGACCACCACGACCGCTGCTATGACTGCTATAACGGTCTTTATGAGATGAGTTACCACGACCACCATGAGCTAGTTCCACCTGTTCAAACAATATAATATCAAATAGATGGACTTTTACTGCTACTGACAAGTGAAACAACTAGACATCTCATGTGTGTTTTGTAGGTCTGACCAACCACCAACCCGTAATTTGTGCCCATCAAAATCGTAGCCGTCACGACCACGAATAGCATCATCAGCATCACGAGCATCCTCAAACTGGAAAAAAAAAAGAATATTAAATTATATGAGAGCAAGAAAGAATAAAAAATGAAAGCAGCAATATTAACAAAATGAAGCTCACCTCAACAAAAGCATAACCTGGAGGTCTCGGTGGAATTTTCAACTCGATGTGGGCTATTGGACCATACTAAAATCAAATATAACAACAATTATATACCAAACTTAGTGCTCCTGATAACAGCACTCACAGCAAATTCAATACTTAAAGTTTTCATGGCAAGCAGGGTTCAATTTCAGCCCAATAAATGTGATAGTCCAAAGGAACCAGATGTAGAGGCATCTCAATCTCAGATGTAAGTTACCTTGTAAAACAAATCTTCCACTTCTCGCTCTCTAATATCCCCAGGAAGGTTACCAACATAGAGCGTTCTGCTAGATCGGCTCATTTTTTTCCTGATAACATGAGAACCATTAAAATTTGACAATCATCACAGAATTTAAAAAATAAAATAAAAGAAAGAAAGAAAAGGAAACTCATTTCCTATGACTAAAGTTGTAAATGAACCAACCGTTCGTATACTGTTCAGCGGGAAGTTCAATTTGTTTAATAAATGAACAAACATGAACAAGGAATTTAGTCCAATTAACTAAATGAAAGAACACAAACAGAGGCCATGTTCATTCTGCATTCATGAATGTTCGATAATGTGTTTCTTTACGTCCGTTTATGTTCGTTAATTTTCTTTTATTTATGTTTGTGCGTTAAAGGTTTTTAATACTTATCATATAGATTTAAGCAAAATTATTAACTATTAAACAAAAATATATATGAGTATTACATGATTAATTTTTTATGTAAAATTAACATATGAATATGAAATTATGAATGCTAAAAAAAACACCAACGCAAACTTGGCAGCCGGACCGAACTGTTGGCACAGACCAGTCTCGTTTAGCCAAATCAAATAAAGCATTATTTGCGTTCATTTGTATTCGTTCGTGAACAAGTTCATCTCCTTAACGCACAAACACGAACAATAAATTTGTTCAGCTAGTAATCTCAACGGACGAGCATAAACAAGGCCTCGTTCAGTTCGATCACATTTACAGCCCTACCTATGACAAAAATCAGATAAGCAATTTGATACGTACCTATCAATGAGAATTAATAGGAGAACGTGTAGTGGGAAGTTATGCCAATAACCGTCACTAGAAGCAGTATTAGTAGATCGTTTGTTGTTTATTCAGATGTCGAATGTTTATTTATTAAAATCAGGGTTCGTAACCTTTATTTGGAGATCAAGCCTATCTCGAATGTGGCTAATCATCTTTATTTAAGTAATTTAGATTTCCGGTTTCTATCACAATTCATCCGAAATCACACAATTTACATGACCTAAATCACAAAATCTGACTGCTAAGCTAATCGAACAAGTGCAGAAAACGATAAGCAACGTAACATTGCGATTGAGCAACACATAGTAGTAAAATATCGAAATTAAACCTAAACAGAATCGTAATTGATGATGAATACAACTATGTATATGCGGTAATTGCATAATTAACAATGTAATTGATCGACAATAAGGTGAAGCTACGTGTACCTTGATGAGCTAACGATCCTGCAGTTATGAAGATTTGGTACGTAATTAGGGTTTTAAGTCAGCGGGATGACGAAATTAGGTTCGCGATGTTAGTTAGGTGGGATGTCTTCACTTTAGTCCTTCAAAATATGCATGCATATAAAAGTTCACTCAAATCAAAAGAGGTCCCCAATGAAAAAAAATAAGAATAATTCAGCTTCGAATCACCTTAAGCTAGTTAGGACAAGTATGGTGTCGAATCACGAGTAATATTTGGTCAGTGTAACATGCAATTGATTCCTAACATTATGAAGTGACGATTTTGGAGTGATGATCACACTAGCAATTTTGTGTGTTTGGAATAAGCAAATCACTTAAGCAAGTTGTAAACAATTAACAATAAACAAATCAGACCTGGGATTCAAACACGCAACAAGCAGCAATCTCATGTCATTGAACAAATTAATGACTAGCAAATGAATTTGGTTAACAAACTGGTCAAATTTTATGTATCAATAAATGTAAACACACTGCATTGGTAAGCAAAGGTTTCTTGACAGTGTGAGTGTGTGGCTTAATTAAGAACAAATGTATGCTTTAACACCCTCAAACTAATTAGTGAAACCCTATAAGATGCGTATCACAACAATTGGTAGGCTAATCGTTCTGATTGAAATAAACTTAAACCGACTGAATGCTTAACAATACCAAACATCAATGCTTATAAATCGTTAATCAATAATTACAATTATTTTAGTTCTATACATGATAAATACTTAAAGATTACAACGCGCTACATCCCGGGTATGACTTGAGGAGGCTGGTCGCTCATCGTCTTCATTAAATCTTCAATTGTGATGGTAAACGCCATAAGGAATGATAACTCGATGATTGGAATTCGTCTTTTGGCTCCTGAAAACTGCCCTGGGACGTGATAGATCATTAGAACCCACCAATGGAAGTTATATGCAAAACCCTAATGTTCCCGTGTTTTCTGGCGGTCACGTATCGCGCTCAACTTCATAAAGGCCCATCACGTAGCGCGATGGACCAAAGTCAACATTTTTAACAAACTAGTATTGTGATGGACCATTTTCAACCCCATCGCTTAGCGAGACTGGTGCCCTTCACATAAACTCCAACTGCTCTGTTTTTCGTGCCGATCCTCTCAGGCCCTCATTCCATGCTCGTTCAAGTTCAAACTAACTGAATTAGTGGCCTATGACCTGAAACTCAATAAACATGAATGAAGTACCATGGTTTGTACAATAAACGACTAAATTTATACAATTACCACACAAATATACAAACCATAATACCCGGCCATCGGATCCCCACACTTATCTTTTGCTTGCTCTCAAGCAAACTTTGAATGCAAACATCAACCTCTATCATAGGTGTGTTAATTACTATCAATAATACTAGTAAGCCTAAGGTCATACCTGATTCCCAATACTAATACTTTCTAGATTGACAACCCAACAAATACCTTTGGTGATGCTTTTAAAACAATAGAGCCGCCTAAACAAGTGTGCTTTGATTCCGGTTAAGGCATGCGTGTTCACACCCTTCACTCCATATACACTCCTCTCGGTTTAATATATGGACTAGCAAAACATGTGTTGGTATGTATCTTTGCCCCTAAAGACTAAATAAGAGTAAAAACTTAATATGTTTGCTAGTCAGTCATATGCCCACCCATTAACCACCGGTTGCATAAAGGGTTGGACTAACGGGTTTTGCTGAGACTTAGGCTCGGTGCGAAATAGGCATATTTAGTGACTAATGTGGATGAAACCTAGTTTATTCAAACAAACTCATAAGTACAAAATACTGCTATTTATAATCAGCTAACATCAACTGATAACTCTTTTTGACTTTTTCTGATTCTTTTTATCAAACATCACAATTTTTAATACAGTATATACAATTACTGGCTGAGACATGTGTACATTGTGTACTATGCTCTAAAACTGACTATATATACAACTTTAACGAACTGGATTTCATCACACATGGTTAAATAAAATGTTAAGGCTGGCATGACTTATAATGTAAGGTTTAACAAATGAAAATTAACATGGTTCAAATCGGGTTCTTAAAGGATAATGTAGGGTGGGGAGTTTTATTTAGTAAAGGTCTATATGTATTTGTTATCACCGTTGTGACTTTTTTTTCCATATTAAACCTACCATTTTAAAGATAAAAACTATTTCTATGTTAAAATATTAATAATCACATAATATTAAATATTTTATTCTCAAATTAAAAATTTGTGCATTTTATTACGTAAATACAGTTTATTAACAACCAGTATGGAATTTTAAAAAAAATGCAAACTATATGTAAAATCTATTTAAAAAACTCTCTAAGAAATAAAACAATTAAAAAAAATGTATTTTTAAATAATAAAAAAATGTTTATATTAAGAAAAAAAATATTATTTCGACATTTAAGAAAATTAAAAATCATATTAAAAAATAGGCAAATTGGATTTTAATAATTCTAACTAACTGTTATTGGCCGATAAAACCTTAACTTAGTTTATTCCCACTGGTTGTCACAAGTTTAGAAAAATTGGCTCTCAATGCCCCCTCGTTAAATATATCTTAATGACGTTAAGTTTTTTATCAAATTCCAAAATAAATTTTTAGAGCTTTTGATCGGAAGGAGGATACGAGTTGATTGGTGTAAAACTTACTCGAAACAATGTTTCAAACGACTTGATTAGTGCTTCAAATCGAGTGTTTGAATTTCAAAATAACAAAAATTAAGATGTTTGGAGCATCTTTTCGAGCTATGTTTTACATCAATCGACTTGTGTCCTCCTTCCAATCAAAAGCTCTAAAAAATCAGTTTGAAATTCGGAAAAACTTAACAACGTTAAGTTTTTTTTAAGGAGGATCTTTGAGAGCCAACTTTTTTAAATTTGGGACTACCGGTGTGAATAAACTAAGTTAAGATTATTATCGGCCAATAACATTTAGTTGAAATTATTAAAATCTAATTTGCCTAAAAAAATATAAAAAAAATGGTTAAAAAAGATCTTTATAAAATGTGTTTTAAAAATAATAATAGTGTAAGATAACAAGACGGCAAAAAAAAGAAAAAACAATTTGAAATGTATTAGTGTAAAACTTGAGGGAGAGAGTACGCTAACACTGCATTCTTGAGTTTTTTATTTAGGGGTTTGGAAAAGAAAAGATAGAAAAATTTTTCTTGTTTCATTCTTGAGTTTTTTTATTAAAAGAAAAGAAAGAGAATGGAAAGAAAAATTAAGTCTTTTTTCCTCTAAAACTTTCCTGCCAAATATGGCTGAATTGTGAAGGAAAGTTTATATATTACTAATTTACCCATTTTTTCCTTCCTATCTAACTCAAGAATGAGGGCATAATTGTAAAGTTACAATTTTTTTCTTATCTTTTCCTTCCTATCTAATTCAAAAATGTAATTAACACTTTCTTTTCTTTTATTTTATTTTAACTCGAGAATGTCTTTTAAGTATATAATTTTTTTTCCTTTCTTCCCTTATCCAATCTTATCATTTATTTTTCTTGTATTTTAAACCCGATAATGCAGTGTAAGTAAAAACGAGGGAAAAGAATACGCTTAGCAACACTCTATACAGTTCGCTGTTCACAACATACGTGATATGCTCATGTTAACTGATTACACCCTTTGACATATTATTTATCATTCCATTCGTACAACCTTTTAACATAATGTGCGAATAAAATTAACTTCAAATATCTCTTTTTAATTTCCGAAGCTAACTATGCAACATTGGTAGTTCAGCTCTTCTACTTTAAGCGATATCTTAATACCTCACCCTGAAAAATAAAGCAATTACATTAGTTTTTCTTTAAGAAAAATATCTAATTTCCATATATACCGAGTAAATTAAATGGGTAAGGAAAGATCAAACTATTAATTATTATTATAAATAAATATCTTTGAATTAAATGGCAATATATTATTAACAAATCTGTTAGTTAATATCTTGCCATTTAATTACAAGACAAGATATTTATAGGAATTAATAGTTTGAGTTTTACTTGCCCGTTTAATCGATCTACTTAGCATGTATATAAAACACATCAAATAAAATATTTAATACTTTAAACTTTTAAAATATAATGGTTTATTAATTGTTGAATATATCGCTGTAATGTGTGTATTTTTATTTACGTTTCAATATAAATTTTATTTGAAACATAGCCGAGTCATAAGTAAACTTTATTTATCTTTTTAACAACAAAAAGGTAATTTTGTGTTCCATAACACTCATTTTCACAACAACGTAAGTTTGTATCTTGGAAGTTTACGTTTGTATTCGTGCCATTTTAAATTTATTTTTGTGTTTCTTTCTCGTCGTAATGCGTGGTTGAAGTTCAATGGCTATGTTATTTTTGTTAAATAAATAAACACGCTTCTCCACACGTATTACACACTTCTCAACACGTATTGGTTCTTTGATCGGTGCAACTCCAAACCTATTTTCTTACGATCGATATCTTATGTTCATGTAACACCCCAAAACATTTTTTGTAAATTTTATTTATAAAATATAGAGTTTATAAATGTGTGTTAAGGTATTATATAAATATTAAAGGCAAAGAAGGTTAACTAAATTTAGTAAACACACTACATGATGATAAACTCGGGTGCTTAATAGTTAAAAAAAATAAGATTTAGTTGTGAGTTAGATGAACACAAGGGACTTGATTTTAATTAGCTAAAAGATGCATAAGGGTAACCAGAGTGGTTTACTCGAAGCATCTGAGAACCACAGCCGAGCAATCAAGTGATAGGGGGAAAGCGCCCTCCTTAGGCCGAGTATGGTTGGTTGGGTAAATGAACTCAGGCAGGGGTAGTTGGGAGGATTTTTGTTGACTTTAAGTGGCATTATCCTATTGGTTAATTGTTGAGTGGGTACTTTGGTAACTCCCCCCCACCCAATCTCTTAAGATAGTTTTGAGTGGTTAGTTTGGGTGAGTGGTAACCCCCCCCCCCCCCCCCCCTCACCACTTACCCTAATATGGTGTATATGATTTGACATATTTTAACTAAAAACCCAAAATGTTTGTGTTCTGTCGTGTGCCGATAGAGAATAGAGGAAAATATATTGAAAACAAAATCCTACTAAAATCAAGAATTTTAACCCAATGATCAGGTTCATTATTATTCAACCATTTCAAAGTGAGTTAATAATTGTTCAGTGTGTCGAATAAGGCAATGAAGATATCAAGGATCCTAATCTCAAATGTTACTATGTTTAACCTAATGTTACAAATTATGTATGTAATCATGTAACATGACTAATTTATTGGAATCACAAACTAAACATGTGATCCAAGTTGCAAACATATTTCATAACTATGTATGTGATAATGAATTAATGCCTATTGTAGTTGATTGGAATCACAAATTACGTATGTGATCCGAGTTGCAAGCATGTTTCACAAATTTTGTATGCTACAATGTAAATACAATAAATGTTGATGATTTATGAGCGCCTTTATGAGAAGATATGTTGCTAGTGGATGCATAAAATAATTAGAAAGAGAAAATATATGGATTTGGAGATTACACGGGTCATTCAGAATCGAATGGAATTGAATAAACTGAAAATTTACATATTTGGATATGCCGAGTAGCTTACGCCCCTACACGCATGCTTTGTCTTACGCCAAAATGTTGTTGTAATACGAAACTCAGATGGCCAACCTATATACGGCACGCCATGTGGGTGCGTAAATTACCTCTGGTTTGATTGTGTTTACATTTTCTTTATGTTTGCAATACTTTGTTAGATCGCGTTATTAATTCATTATCTAAGACGGTTGTTTTTCTAAGCCGTGATGATTTATTGGCTTAGGTAAAGCTCCCACTTGGCATATAAGATCAAAGCTCGTAATATCTCAAGATCACACACTAATGAAAGTTTGAATGCATTTCATTGTGTTAAAAAACAGCTAAATACCATGGTTCCTAAGTTTTGTTAAAATAATTGATGTCACTTCGACCTTGTCAAAATGCATTTCATTGGTCATATGTATTCATGGTGTGTGTTTGTATGTCAATTGTGTTTATGATTTCTTTACATATCTAAGCGTTTATGGAGTGTGTGCGTATCTTTATTGTGTATGTTTTGGTTTGTACGTGTCTTTGTGTATTGCGTCGTATACATGTCTATCTTCGGTGAGTATGTTATCTCATATTATTAAATGCACTCCTTATTTCTAATGACAGTAAAAACAAAACATGTTGCAAATGGTAAATATTACCGACAATGTCATACGAGCCAATCAAACAATAAAACAAACATATACGAATGTCAAATGAAAGGCGCTAAGAGAACAATGGTCGTCAATTAAGCTGTAAATAATCAAAGTGGTTGCTACGAAATAGAAATTTATAAAACAAATTAAATACTTTTGAGACTACTTTATAAAATCACGTATAATTTTTAAAACTGTATCCACTATAAACGAACGAGAAGTATAAACCAAAATTGATTTGAAAGCTTCTGGTACAACATGTTTTAAAGTCTTAATTTACCACATACACAAATCCATTTTTGGAAAACTAACACTTTGATATATTCATATTCCTATTAAATACTTCTAAGAATATATAAAGATGATATACCTTAAATGGAAGTATCTGTGTCATGCCTTTCATATTTTTCATATGGACACTTCCATAAGTCATACAAATGCTCACTTTTAACTAAAAATACGGTAAAAGATGAAAAGTACATAAAATTGATCGATCATTAATATACATGAATTATTGGGTTTAATAAAATAATTTCAACTTTTACCCGTATATTTATAGTAACTCATACTGGTAATATGATTAATTATATTACTAACTTTAACTTTCGCTAAAAAATACAGTTCAGTTACAAAGAAATTGTATGTTCGTCTGCATGCAATGAAAAAATAAGTAATATTTATTATTATATCAATCAAAATGTTGCAATAATTTGAAACATTATAAATAAAAGTCGGAAACAGACAGAGTTACTTATTCGTCAAAGTGAATCGTCTCTTTCAACAAAAGTGAATATCGAAGGTGTCACCGGTCACATTGTTATGGTTCAAATGCAAAGTTATCATTATTTATAAAATTTTAAGTGGTTTAAATAAATATAAAAGATAAAAACAGGTTTGTGAAAAAAAGAAGAAGAAAGATTAGCTTTAATTTGAATATTTTATTCCGTTAAGACACACAAAATCATTGAAGTTTAGCTTTAATTAACCTGCCTTTATGTGACCAATTGATTTCCCATTAATTATTTTAACACTTTTAACCTTTATAACCATTTTAACCTTAACCTCCAGGGTTCGATCCCTGGCATTGGCGGTTTATTGTAAATAGAAGGAGGCAGGCTTAAACATTAAAAAAAAAAAAAAATTTTAACCTTAACCAGTCCATCCTGTGGTGCGTCACGGTCACGCTAAGTCGTCACCTATAATACACACACCGTGGGCGGGAACTATCTAATCATTCAGCGTTACATTCCAATTTCATTTCGTCGTGTTAGCGTAGGGCTTTGATTTAACGATGACGGAAGCGGTTACGTCGGCGTCGGAGAGTTTTAAGAAGCTTCCGATCATGTCTCTCCGGAGCAAAATCGTCGAGAAGATACTGGAGAATCGCGTCACTCTCATCGTCGGTGAAACCGGCTGCGGTAACTTAATTATGCTCTAGTTATGCTTAATTTGTTATCACTGGCTGTACAGAAGACTCCGTTTGACCTTGACTTTGACTCTGACGTTGACCGAAAGCGTATTATTAGGTTTAACCGTTTTAACCTAAATTTGTTAGAGAAGTGTTCTGATTACGTGTAAGTTGAGCTGCTTAGGTTTAATATCTAACCTAATGTTGAAATTCAGACGTATGTTTGATTTCAGTGACGTGTAATACTCTAAATTGGCGTAACTGATTGTTTTTTGATTGTATTGTGACCTGATTTGTGAGTGACTAGTTCATTTTATGCTTGATAAGTGTTACTAAAGTTATTGAAGGTTAAGTATAGAGAAAGGTAACTATGAGTGAGTGGAGAACACTTGCTAAATTAGAAAAGGTATTAAGTTCTTTGCAGATGTTTCGTTAATTTGCTAATTCTGTGTAGTTTTGTTATGTTTATCTTCTGGTTATGTTGAATTTATTTGGTTAGAGAGGGTATGCGACTCACTGGACTGTAGAGAAGACTCTGTTTGACCTTGATTTTGACTTTGATGTTGAGCGAAAGCGTGTTAGTTTTTTAATTTAACCTAAACTTGCTTCAGTTTTTTTCAAAATTTTTAGAGAAGCGTTCCGACTACGTGAATGTACGTGTAGGCTGAATTGCGTAGGGTTGAGTTCTAAAAAAATGTCGAAATTTAGACGTATACTTGAATTTTGATATCAGTGATGTTTAATACTCAAAGTTGGTGTTACTGATTGTGACCTAATTTATGAGTGACCAGTTATTTCGTTGTTTGATAAGTGTTAAGTATACAAAATGGTAACTATGAGTTGAGAACACTTGCTAAATTAGAAAAGGTATTAAGTTCTTTGGTAGCAAATTTAACGAGTTTAACTTTAATGTTCCGATTACGCGTTATGCTTTTTACACTACAAAAGCATGAACATTAACTTTTGCTGGTTAATTTCCTTTTTGACAATCAAGGGAAGAGCTCACAAATTCCTCAATTTCTGCTCGAAGAAAATATTGAGCCAATATTGTGTACACAACCAAGGAGATTTGCTGTGGTGGCAGTTGCTAAAATGGTGGCTAAAGCTCGAAACTGTGTAACGGGGGGTGAGGTTGGATATCACATAGGTCACTCCAGGGTTATGTCTTCCAGGTACTTACATTATCACATGATTATTTGGCATGCTATAACTAGATGCTTCATGTTGTTACATTTTGCTTTGAGATTGTCTTCCATATCATTTAACATTCTTTTGTGGAGAAATTAAGCAAAATTACTACTATATTAGTCAACAACAACACCCCATTATAGTTTTCTTTGAGAAAATTGACAGAAAAAGTTGTTGACCTGAGGTTGACCATAGATTTTTTTGTAGGTTTCACCTTTTGTGAGCAAGAATATAAGTTATTTACCTGGCATCGGGATCAGTTTTTTCATGATAGTTGTTTTCTTGTTCAAATATTTATGAAGCCTGAAGAACGAATTTGTTACTTAAGCTATGAGCAAACTTTACAATTTTAATAAATTTTGCTGTATTTTCTTGTCTGTCTTGTTGGATACTGTCTTGAGAGTCACGTAACCGACAAGTGTTCATTGCATTTTTGAGTAATCTTATACAGTAGTGAAGAAGTTTTATGATTTTAATGCTGGTTGTAGAGTTATGCTGTACATAAATGTTCTTATACAGTGGTTTTTCCATCAACAATCTTTGTGTTGGCTGATATTTATAATCGTCAAATATTCGTTATTTAATGTTGCAGCTCCAAGATCATCTTCAAAACTGCTGGTGTTTTGTTGGAGGAAATGCGGGAAAAAGGAATGAATGCTCTAAAGTATAAAGTTATTATTCTAGATGAAGTGCATGAACGATCTGTTGAATCGGATCTTGTTCTTGTATGCGTCAAGCAGTTTCTAATGAAAAATAACGGATTAAGGTTTGTGTAATTCTTTCTTTCCTTTTGCCTTTTTTCGTTATTTGTTGCATAGAGTTTCCATATAATATCATCTTAGCCATTAAGTTTTAGGTGCTAATATATTGTTGCATGAATTTTGTAGGGTTGTATTGATGTCTGCTACTGCTGACATTACAAGATACAAGGAGTATTTTAGAGATCTTGATCGAGGTGAAAGGGTTGAAGTTTTAGGAATTCCCAGCTCTAGTCAGCATACTTTGTACCAGAAAAGAGTGTCATATCTTGACAAGGTAATTTTTATTACTTCACAAATTAAAAAGAAAACTTCTTTAGCGCTTTAAAAGTAATTTGAAATGTGGATAATTGTTAAAAAGAATAATTGTAATTACATAACTGTTCTTGCAACAGTTGGTTATTGTGACATATTTGTAGTTGCTGTTTTATCTTATTCGCTGTGTATAAATTACAAATCAGGTGGTTGAACTTCTAGATATGAGTTCAGATTCCCTATCTTATATGAGTTCAGATTCCCTATCTTTGAAATATTGTTCTGGACCAAGCCCAGATTTATCTGATGCAACCATGAACGAGGAAGTGCACCAGCTTATACACAATCTGGTATTACATATTCACAAGAATGAACCAGATATGGAAAAGAGCATACTAATATTCCTTCCAACTTATCATGCATTGGAGCAACAATGGCATTCTATGAGGCGTTATAGCAGTGCTTTTAAAGTTCATATCCTACATAGTAGCATTGATACAGAGCAAGCTCTCAGTGCCATGAAAATCTGGAAGTCTCATAGGAAGGTTAGCCTCTCTGTTCTTTATATTTGTTTCTACTTGTAGTCACAAATATCAGTTTGTGATGTTTGAATAAATATTTCAGTTATGGTAGTCAATTATTTAAAGGTGGCAATTTCCTATATTACACGAACTCAACATGAAATACACATTTTAGGGTTGGAGCTAAGCGGGTCAACATGGCTAACAATCGGGTCAGGTTTTGATTGACCTGACCAACCCATTTACAACCCTCCAGAGAGACTCTTAGTCCCATTCCGCAAAAATGTTTATTTGTTCTCTAAAATGTCATTTACGGTTATTTTATAAATTAATTTGTTAAATATTCTGAGTTAGACATTTAATTATCAAATATTGAATACTTTAAAACAGAGAAGCATGCGCAATTACTATGTTTCTACTGTTAATTTTATTACATTTGATTTTGATCACTCAATATCCATAAGTACTTCCAAAAGGCACCCAAACATCTCTTTAGTTGTTTTCTGAGTCCAGGAAGCAATTCTCATTTCCTCTAAAACTTCTTGGTGCAGGTGATACTGGCAACAAACATTGCAGAATCTTCGGTGACAATACCAAAAGTTGCCTATGTGATTGATTCATGCAGATCCCTACAAGTCTACTGGGACGCAAATAGAAAAGCTGAAGCATCAGATATTGTCTGGTTATCAGAATCTCAGGTAATTAGTGAACCTTTTATATCCTTTTCACCATCACAATTAAAATTTAATATTTCCATGATGCATATTACAGGCTGAGCAGCGGCGGGGAAGAACAGGCCGCACTTGCGACGGTGAAGTATATCGACTTGTTACCGAACCATTTTTTGGCCAATTAGAGAAATTTGAAGCACCATCTATATTAAAGTTATCATTGAGGCAGCAGGTGCTTCTTACAACTTGTGCTGAATCAAAAGCTATTAATGATCCAAAGGGCAAGTCTAAGCTTCTCTTTCTATATAATATTTGTTATATGTATGTATATTTTACATGATCTTTTTTATTCGCATATTGGCTCACTTTTCTCATGAAGAAATTTGTTTCCATGTTAGGTCTAAGTCCCGCAAGCCCATTCACTCTAAATCATTATACATATGTAATTTTGCATTCACAGTTACAAATAACGAACTTTACCATAGATCTCTATGGGATATTTCACATGGCTAGTATTAGCTACATGTCCATGGAATGATGATGTCAATCATGTTTTATTTGTTGTTGCTTATGCTTATTTAACGTGACTTAAACAAAACAGGCTGGGTTGACCCACAAACACTTTTGTATCTTTTGCTTATTGTTTTTGTGATTAGTTAATGTGAAACATGATTACAAGTACCGTATATTACATTATTACAACACTTTCGATCTGTTTCAGCTTTATTTACATTCTTTAGTTTTTCCCAACTCACATGTTCATGATTTGGTCAAATTTGCCTCCTTTATCATTTAAGAATTAATATTTGGGTTGTTTTCAGTCTTGTTGCAGAAAGTTATGGACCCACCCCTACCTGAAGTTGTTGATGATGCACTCGAATTGCTGGTCCATATTCATGCTCTAGAGAAAACACCTCCAAGAGGCCGTTATGAGCCAACTTTTTATGGAAGATTGCTTTCCAGCTTTTCTTTATCTTTTGATGCTTCCATGCTAATTCTAAAGTTTGGTGAAGCGGGAATGCTTCGTGAAGGCATTATAATGGGTATCCTAACGGACACTCAACCTTTACCAATCATCCGCCCCTTTGGACAAGACGCATTGGTACTCATATTTCATATAATGAACTTCAACGTTTTAATTTTGGCCAGTTGGATAATGGGTGCTGATCCAAAAGTTTTCTTTGAAGTTCAAGTATTGAAACCAGTTTTATCGCCACCCAAGTTTTGTTATAATTTGTTTATGCTGATTCTTGCAAAAATACTTGCTGGAAATTGTAGGACAAAATGCCCTTAAAGTTGTAGAATTGTAACACTCAGAAAATACCTCCATAATTTACCCAAAAGGAACAACTCTACATGGATTTCAATACATATTTAGTAGATTCAGGCTATTTTTGTCATTTTAAGGCTAGAGGTGACAAAAGCTTTAAATTTAGTGGCATTTTGCAATTTTCAGACAGTTTTATGGAATTGGCATAAACAAAGTCAATCTGTGCCTTGAATAGCTT
The DNA here is from genome assembly GCF_021521415.1 of Bidens hawaiensis. Taxonomy (NCBI): domain Eukaryota; kingdom Viridiplantae; phylum Streptophyta; class Magnoliopsida; order Asterales; family Asteraceae; genus Bidens; species Bidens hawaiensis. The sequence goes on from NW_027491961.1 coordinate 803,367, forward strand.
CTAAAATTGTTTTAATATTTGGTGCCCTTGGTTAAAAAGTTTGAATATTTGGGTGGTCCATATACATTACCTCTTGAATAAAAACAATTTAAGAGCTCAAATGCATTAAAAAGACTTCAGGTTCACCTTTGGGCTAAAATCTTCAATTTGACCGGTTGGAAATAAAACATACAGATTGACCCGTTTAAAATTTGATTCGACACTTGATTTTGTAGATTATTTGATGCATATTAAGTCTAATTTTACAGTTTTCTGAGTTCACTGATGGCTACTATAATCAAGATGGTAAGCTCACTGGTTTAATGGAGAGGAAGGAAGTTATATTCATGGCAAATTTTTGTGCTTTCCAGTTCTGGCAACGTACTTTTCAGGTAAGATAGTGATGACATGATCTATTCTTTCTTTCTATCAAATATTATAATTTTTAAAGAACATCGATGACATGTATTTTATCGTCATGAAGGATAATCTTCGACTTGAGCGGTTAAAGCACCTTTTGAAGTTTGATGAGACAAAAGGCACCCAAATTACATCCGTTAAGATCGAAGAAGAGTGGTGCTTGTTCCACTATCTTGTTCAGTCCTCACTTCAGCATATTGCCAATATATGTATGGTTTTGCGATGCCTATTTTAAGTCTTTTATATAGAGATTGCTATATATACAGATCGGCTGGGTTGGGTAACGGGGCAATTGTAGTATGTGCCATGTTGGCTTGGGATGACCTGAAAACACGTTTTTTTTTGCACATATATAAATATGTACATCAAATAGCTAATGATCTATATATGATTACGTAAACAATTTTATTGCAATAGTATACTTATATTCATTTTAAAATAAACTTTCTGCAACTTTTAACACCTTTGATCCTTATAGCCTATTTGATCTGTTCTCTTAATACTTTTTATACCAATTTTCCCCATCTGAGATTACAATAACCCAATGACCACCTGTTCAGCTCATTTGACCTGTTTTCTTTTGGGCTAAAATTTATACAAACGTAAATATGTACTATAACCTATTTGAGATTAGATATCCTAAAATTCATTAATAGTAAACAGGTCAAAATTACCACAATGCCACTTTTACTTGTATACGAGGTTTATATTAATTTGGAGTAAATTTTATGTCTGCAGATGAAAGCGTTCTTAGTTCTGTGCACCGGTACCGCCCCAATTTTCTAGCAACCTCAAATGGTCTACCGTCTTACTATGAGCCTTATGAGTTTCAACACACATGTCAACTTACAGTTGACCACAATGATGATTCTGATCCTCTTGCTACATATGATGACCTCAGCGATCCTTTGTATGACACAAAGAAATGTATTGCGTTACCTTTTGTGGATGCAAATGATTTTAATAAGAAAGAGATCGCTTTTAGATTGGCCGATTCGATTAAACAGGTACTTAAAAACCTTTCGCTTCACATTTCTTTATTGCCTTTTGGCCTGGGTTTTATACTTCATATCATGTCAAGCAGATAAGGATGTGTTATCACGGGAACTCGTCTGGCAACCAGCAAACCCAGGATCTAGTTTCTTATAATGGTCAAGAAGCTTCACTGTGCAGATATTTTGTCAATGGGACATGCAATAAGGGAAGCGGATGCTTATTTTCCCATTCACTGGAAGCTAAGAGACCTGTTTGCAAATTCTTCTTATCCCTGCAGGTATGCATCGTTTAATAATGTAAAAATGTATAAAATACGTTATTTAGTTTTTTTTTTTTAATAAATAATAGGCTTGCTTAGGTTCGCGAGCATTGTTAAGCTCGATAAGTGAAGCTTGGGGTCGAGCTCGTTTATTAAATGTGCTCCAATATAGGCTCGCACTCAATCTCATCTAAGCTCAGCTTGATTTGAGCTTTTAGCGAGTCAATCTCAAGTAGCTCACGGGCGGCTCAGCTCGGCTCGTTTACACCCCTAGTGGTTGCAAACCGTAGCAAATAAATAACCAAAACAAAAGATTTACAAAAGCTATTGTTGCACATAATCATAGATATCTAACTGTTAATACATCTACAGGGTTGCCGAAATGGAAATTCGTGTTTTTTCTCTCACAGTTCAGAGCAGCTTTCCTTACCAAACAGTGAACAGAAATCATGTGCAGCAGAGGATATATCCACTGATGCTTCTTTGCTTTTAGATTTATTTCCTAGTCCAGATGACGGTTGTCTTCTTATATTCGACGACTTTGATATTCAGTTCTCATCAAACTTTGCTCATTTTTACAACCCGTCTTCTATAGTCTGCACTACCTCTGCAGTCAAATCTTCAAACGGCCCGTTTTCGCAAGATTTAAGAATAATTTGGGGACTTTCTCACCCACAGGGAACTATCATTTCCAAAGTCGCTAATAAATCAATCCCTTGGAAAGAAGTCAGATGTGTTGTTTGGATTCCTAAGTTTGGTAACGATGTAGAGAACTGGGAAGAACAAAAGGGTCTTATTAAAATGTTTTTTGAGTATCTTGCTATACGTATATTGGGTGACGCCTTGTATGAAGTTCAAGTTATTCTTGTTTTGAATAACCTCAGATTCGCTCAACTGCAGGTATGAGTTTCGCTGTGTTTTTTAGTGTTTGGTTTAGTGGCATATGATTAACACTAATTATACACCCGGTGCAGGTTGAAACTTTAGGAAGAGAGAATTTCTTCTTCCTTAGGGAATCATTTGCATTTGATGAATACAGCTTTGGGAAGCTGAGTGATGGCGTTGCTACCAAAAAGCCAATGTTGGCATCAAAGGCGATTGTGTATGCTTTCGATTTGCATCCTCCAACTGATATCCAGTTTGGTGACTACACCTCACCTCTTCACAACCAGCTGCATAGCATAGGCTAATCACATGGTCATTCCAGCTTATTATCTTCTTGGCGTAAATATTTTTTTTGCTGATTAGAGAGTACTTAGTTGAAGTTGTTTGTAGTATCTCTAATCCTATTAAATATTTTGATTTGTTGTTTTAATTTATGTTCATGGATTTTAACTTGGATGATTCCTAGTTTACGGATTGTCATCTGAATGTTATCCGCTAATAATCTGTGTTTATATTCATTTGAACATCTCCAGTGGCCTTTTCTAGCCTATTTGGTATCCTTGGGCTTTCTTGACCATTGGAGGGTGTTTATTTAACGTGGCACTTGATTGGACGCGCTTTTTTGGACATTTCTAGTTCTTATCAGTGTGGATATGTTTTTATTTGTGTATTTAGTTTACTCATATCTGCCAATAATGAGGCAGGTAGATGGATATTGATGAGATTTTATCCAAAAAGTTTCAGGTTATATAGTGATGGAAAATAAAAATATCGTAACTTGAAACATTTTGGATGGTTTCGTCACGTGTACTGTGTGTGGTTAATTTGAAAGATGAGACATGTAATGTATTAGGTGATGCTAACTGAATTATTCGAAAACCAGTCAAATATTAGTTTTCCACATTGAAACCAAATATATTAATATATCTTATTATCTTCAAAAATAAGTAGTGTTTTGAAGTTTAAGTTTGAAACTATCAAATATATAAAATGTTAGAATTATACTTGACTATTTGATATTTCAAAACTATACCAGTAAGTTTGAAATTGAGTTTAGGAAATGAGAACCCGAACAAGTCATTTTAGACGCATAAGTTTGCTCATAAATGGGGTGACCATTTAATGCCTGCAAACACAACGATGTGATAAGTAATTAGTTCACAATCGGTTATGGAATAATAGAATACAATTTCACAACCAGCTATAAAATTGTAACTCGTTTCAAACCCGAGCCACATTCATCCAAAATTTTACATTTTTGTATACAAAAACATGTAATATAGTGTAGAAAAGCAAAATAGAATGTAACGGTGGTAACTTGTAAGCCAACACAATCACCACTGTCATGAGAACAACTTCGTATTTTTGTTTTATTTTTTGTCTTCCACAGTCAATATGTTAACATATTATCATTTTCTTCTTTTCCTTCTCTTATTGTACAAGGAAGCCATGCTTTTGTTTTTATTAACTTGTCAAGTTCTTACTGTTTACACAGGAACACACATGTGTACATAACTACATATTATTATTATTATTATTATTATTATTATTATTATTATTATTATTATTATTATTATTATTATTTGTTTTGTTTTCATTCTTAAATAAATAATTACCTCCAACACTAACGATAGTGTATTGCACCAAAGTGGAACACTTAATACATGATACATGATTTAACTCTTAAGTTAAAAGTCCGAAAACCGAATAAACATACGTTCTTGGTACACATATATTGTTTTAATTATGATAACTAACTAAGACGTTTTAAATATTTTTTATATGCACATAAATAGTTTATTACAGTTGGCTTTCTGATGCAAGGTGCGGGTGGGCGACCGCTTAAGGTCTGTTTCTACGACCCGAAATTTTCAGAAGCTGAATGCCTCATTATATGATTATGCTTATGATCATAGACAAAAACGGTCGTTGTAGTATAGTGGTAAGTATTCCCGCCTGTCACGCGGGTGACCCGGGTTCGATCCCCGGCAACGGCGTTGTTTTTTCTTTTTAATTCTATTTAATGGGCCGTCTTATGAGAAACCTTAATTAAACATTGTCCTTCTTCAAATTTGCTTTTCGTTTTGAAGATAGCCCAGCCCACTTTGTTCTGCTAACAATAGTAATCTTAATTTTGTGATACAAATATAATAATTTTAATTTCGTAAACGAAAAATTAAAATCTTGAGAGTTAACATGCTAAGAAATAACATGAATAACTTGAAGAAAGACTTGACCAATCTATTTAAGTAAGTTTTATACGAAAAAAGACTTGAACAAAGTCTAGTGTATGTCCATACCGTCATAGCGATAATAGTAAGAATCGAATCATGTTTGTATGAAATTATGTTTATCCTTTCACCTAGTTATAAACAATAATCAACCTACAACTGGATGATTCTAATAATTCAAACTTTATGATCAATATTAATAGAATTGTAGTTAACCGCGGATCATATTAAAATGTGAAGTGTGCTTTTAAAATCTTACTCTTTGGTGCACTATCAATAATCCGATTATTCATGGATTTTTGATATAGTTAATGTTTCTTGAGACTACAATTTAAGGATGGGTTCAATGTATATATTAAAAACCTATTGTGAATGGCAGACATTGTATTAGGAAATACTTATTGTATTATTGGATTTACGATAGCTATTAAGAACAATATATTAGTGATTATCAAAATTATGAAGAATTAGTTAAAGCAAATTTGCTTTGAAGTGTCTGACAGTTCGCATAACTATATAAAATATATCATTTTGTTACAATAATCCTTTTTTGGTTATTATAATCACAATTATCGTCGATCTATAAGAAATAAATGACCTTGTATAAAGTAGCAAATCCATTATATATTTATGAAATATGAATACATGATTAAATAGAAAAGATATAAAATGGTGTAATAATATGAATATGGTGGTTTTTAAAACACGTGCAAATGTGTTAATGTGTTATCACCAAACGTCATAACAAAATTCCAACGTTTGCTTGCATGTGAATTCAACTACGACGTCTAAACAGAAACATAGATCCCTCACCGTTGGATTTACAAATCCGATGGTCTCCGTTTTCTTCAAATTCCAACAGGCAACAATTCAATAATTTGATTGAATGTGGCAACTTTAATTGATTGATTAGTACATCAGTGGACCATTTAACATAATATATTAATATATATTTACATTGTTAGTTGATATCAATGAGTTCATAGTTAAGTTATTCGCATGCAAGTCTACTTTTATTTTAATTAATAATTAATTTATTTTGGGAACTTATTGGTATTAACTCACATTTATAAATATTTAATATGTTACTTGTTATAAAATAAATAAAAGTTGACTATTCTTCAAAGGTGGTAATGGTTCTTATTAGGATGCACTTGATGAAAAATAAATAAAATAGTTGAGAAGGTAACCATACATCACCTGCTCTAACCTGTTTAAAATGTTTTATACAACTTGTGTACCCCTAATCCTAATCATCAAATTAACATCAGTTTATGGATTGAACGTCTAAAATAATTATAGAAAAGTAAATACCCATCCTAAAGGCTTGCCTATTGAAGGACCAGCATATCCGAGTACTCAATGATCTTAGCATATCCGAGTACCAGCAATGATCTTAAACTTAATAATGTAAAATATGTGCATTTTCTTCTGTCATATAAAAAGGTAAATGTATAATTTTATAATCTATAAGAACAAGTGATATTTGAATTCTTATAAAACAATAAATAAATTACTCTTATATTTATTAAAAATTAAACTTTTTATTCCTAAACTATTAGATATTGAACTTTCAAAAAGAGGAAGTTTACATCTTTATATCAATATTTTTAGTCGCATTTAAATATGAACTTAAAGATCCACAATAGGTGCATTGGTGCATGCACTTCTTAGAGTTTGACCCTCAATGGGACGAGTCAAAATTACTCAAAGTCCATCTCCTACCCACCTTTGAGTGGCAACACAACTTCTAATAAAATATTTGGTCGGTTAGTTTTTCTTTAACCGTTTTATTTTTTATTCTTTTAATTTACATTGGCTTCATGTATCGGTTAGACAAAATGATTTCGAATTTGGTTCGGTTCGATATTAATAACATGTACTGTATATAATTCCAAAACCTGAACCGATTCCAACACGTATTTTCAACTTTATGTGATTAGAAACACATTTAATAAAATTTTCGTAGTGAATTTTGGACAATAAATATATGCATCACCATACACTAAGGCTAAGGGTAATGGGGTTTGGTTGAGCCCCAAGTGAACCAACATCTTCATGACACGTGGCGCTGACTAGGCATGCCAACCAAGCCCCCAGACCAAGCCTCAAAGGGTGTAATGGTCCAGGTGAGTCGGGGCTTGGTTGAGTTTTTTTTTAATAGTATATCCTAAATAAATATTAATACATAAAAATAACGTTTTTTATTTTTTTTCGTCAATTCCTTCCGAATAAAATCTTTTTCTTCCTCCATTATCGCTTGGTCGGATGGCGGTAGGTGGCTAAAGTCCTTGGCTAGAAATTCCAAACTCCTCATCCGGTTTCTATTATGTTTAGCTTGACCAATCGACTCGAGACTAATTGACATTCTAGCAATCTCTTTTCCGAAGTCGTGATCGGCGGTTCTTTTCCCACGTTCCCTACCCGGGGGGCGGCTAGAGCCTTGCTCTTTCAAATCGCCCTCGGACAAGTTTAGGTCGAAGTTAATTTGAGTCTCCGAGCCGCTAGAAGACACGTAGGAGCCGGACTCGCTAGTTTTCGTACGTTTAGCCGATTCTTTTCCGACATCCGCATCCAGAGTAACTAACATAATCCATTTCGAGCACTTCTTGAGCACGTCCCACAAGTAGCGCTCGTCAAACGTCTTCACCATCCCGTACTTCCTTAACATCTCCGCTTTCCACTCGTCGCAAGTGAATTGAAAAACCTGAAGATCATCGGACCCACTCTGTCGCATTCGGTTTGCATTTCGGTTATGTAGGTTGGTAAATAATCCTACAAACTTACGAATACCGGACCACTGACCCGATATCATATTATCAGTTCGGTCCCTACTCCCAACTTGCTCATAAAACAATTCCCGAACTTTGCTCTAAAATACTCGACGTTTATGAAAGTCGGCTATAAAAAAAAATAACAAAACTTTAGTAAATTGCAAACAAAAACTAAAAATTTAAATTAAAAAAAAAATGCACCAAAAAATAACTACCCTCGTTTCGATCTTGAGATATCTCAATCCAAGCTCTAGCCAACGCTAATTTTTCATCCTTTTTCCAAGGAGTAGCCTTTCGCTTCGTCACAGCCGGTGTCGATGAACCGCCCGCTTCTCCGGTTTTATTCGTTTTCTTACCTTTGTGAGAGCGTTTTGTAGGTTTATCCGGTCCCGGTTGTGTCTCCGGAACGGAAAACTCGGGTTGTGTATCCGAGTTGAAAAAAGTCGCGTTTTGAGATGCTATTAGATCTTGAAAGGCCTCGTCAGACATGTAGTCCAACCCATGCATCTGAAATTGAGCGTTGTAGTTGAAATTTCCCGAACTCGACATGATTTTTTAACAAACTTTGGAAAATCAAATGAGAGGTATTAGTATAAATATTGAGAGAAAGAGAATGAGATGGGTGATTTTAAAAATAAATGAATTGTGATATTTATAATAAGTTTGAATTTTATTTTTTTTATTTTAATAGCCCAACGGCTCTCCCCAACGGTCACCCATCAACCAACGGCTATATTCTCCATGCGGACTGCCCCGCGCCAGCCCACCGCGCCCCCATCCCGCCAAGGTGGTAGCGGTGTTCGCGAGTCAGGTGGCCACGCCGGGCCTCCGCGCCCCCCATCCACGATTCCACTACCCTTAGCCTAATGAGTATGAGAAAAGAACGTGACATGGTGACAGTCTACATGCTTTTTTTATTTAAGTGACTCCCTCAACCCAAGCTTTACAACTAATGTATCAACATACATGTATTGACAAGGTTTAATTTATTTTGACTGGTTATAATAATAAAAAATTAATTAAAGAGCTTTAAAATTTGATAAACCTTAAGCCTTGATTTAAACGATGTTTATTTGGACTAGTTATTTTAAAGAGCTTTAAATTATATAAAACCTTATATTAATTATTAAAGAGCTTAAATTAATTAATCTTAATTTAAATAAAGAGCTTTAATTTAATTAATTAGTTTAAATTAATTTAAATAAAGAGCTTTAAATAAATTAATTAAAGAGCTTTAAATTAATTTAAATAATTTAATTAAAGAGCTTTAAATTAATTTAAATAAAGAGCTTTATATAAATTAATTAAAGAGCTTTAAGTTAATTAAAAACTTAATTTATTTTGACTAGTTATTTTAAACGATGTTTGTTGCTAGAGCCGGTGTTTAGTCAATTAGTTATATCCAGCTAATCCATAAACACCACAAACTTTTTTACTTAATATGTTTTACATATAATGTTTTAAAAGCTAATTATATTTCAAATTGATTTATTGTTGATGTAAATGTAAATTCATAGTCACAGTTTTATCAATAACATCTTTAACTATGTGAGCGTGACTAAAATTGTTACTGATAATGAAAATGAAAGTTCAAAATATCATTGAAAACCCAGACCAATAATAAGTTATAGTTTATATCAGTGTTATAATAATCCCTGATTAATTGATAGTCTTTACCCCACCGTCTTGTCGCCGTTTTCGGTCAAAATTGAAAATTTTTTACATAAAATTTGGAATATATATGTATATTTAAAAAATTTACATATAAATTTCAATACAGGTAATCCCGAATAATTTCTAGTAATCCGATTAGTCACTAGTCTTTACCTTATCACCCGATTAGCGTATAACAATTTCTACAACCCTGGTTTAAACTACTAAAACCCAATTTGCACATTGAAATTATTTTATCTATAATAATTTAGCCAAACAGAAGGTGTGAATTTATCAAAGGGCGTTTCCGTCATTTCACACACAAACACGGAAACTTTTGGACACTCTTTCCTACTTAACACCTAACGTTTACTTTTAAACACCACGCATAGGGACTATTCCGTCATTTCCCAAAACCCTTTCATATTATATTATTGTCTCGTCTTAATCACCAACCAAAGATCTCATAATAATATTATATTAAACCACCGCCACCACATCATTCCATATATACCCCCTTCCACTTCTTTCCCACCTCTCTACATTTACATATAGACTCACAATTCTCATTTCTCAATAACAAATGCCGTTTTTTGTTAGAGTAATTTTATTACGCTACAATTTTATAATATGACGTCTGAGTTGACCTACAGACGCTCCAAAACCCAACCGACGTCAGAATCATACTCCCCGAAGCCTAACAAGCTGTCATGGACCACCATGACACGTGCGGGGAACTACCTTCTCCGCGAACAACGTCTCGTGTTTCTACTCATCGGCATTGCCATTGCCACATCCGCCATCACACTCCTCCCATCAAGCGGGACCACAGGCTCTCGGATTCAGTCCAGTTGCTGAATGGACTGAATCCGAGACAGTCTGTCTATCCTAATGGAATCAACTGGGAAGATTCCGTTAGGATTGAAACGGAAGGGGTTGAGGATTGTGGTGACGGGTGGTGCGGGGTTTGTTGGTAGTCATCTAGTTGATCGGCTGATGGCTAGAGGAGATAGTGTGATTGTTGTTGATAATTTTTTTTACCGGTAATAAGGATAATGTGATGCATCATTTTGGTAATCCCAGATTTGAGCTCATTCGACACGACGTTGTGGAGCTGTTGTTACTTGAAGTTGATCAGATCTATCATCTTGCTTGCCCTGTTCACCTGTTCATTACAAATTCAATCCTGTCAAGACAATCATATCCTTCATTACTATTGTAGAAACATGAGATGAATCTGACCTGATCCATGACGATGTTCCCGGGTCTTCGGGATGAACGAGCTGCGCCTTGATCTTCTTCTCTGGCTAGCTTGAGATCTGCAATGGCTTTTTGGGGGTGTGGAGGTGACTGCTAAGAAATCTCGAGGATCTCTTGTTTACAGACACAAAAATGATATGATGGCAGCTCTTACTGAGCATCCCCCTTAATAAGAAGGTGGAGACCTCCTTATATAGAGAGCCTCATGGCCACCATCATGGTACCCTAATGGGCCTAGCCCAGTTAGGGTTACCTCCACAAAACCCCCTCAGCCCAATAATATTGTATTAGTCCATATAATAAAATAAGCCAAACATAATAAATTAAGGTCGTAAGCCGGGTTTAGTACCATACCCCTACAAGCCCCCCAAGTCCAGTGTTGCTCCTAGGCGTGCAAGCGTTTAGGTGGAGCGCTGGACTTCATAAGGTGTGTTAGGATATGAGGCGGTTTTTTCCCCTTTCTTTGGCCTTGTTTTTATTGTCTTTGAGTTTTGAGAGGTTTTCTCCATGATGGTGACATGTTGTGATCCTTATGATAATGATGGTGCACTGGCATGAATAAGATATAGCACGAATCATAACAATAGTGGCGAGGGGCCTGATAAAAGATAGAGTGCGCATCTCGATAATAATGTAATGCGACTTGCGCGCGAGGCAGCTTACGAGCTATAAAAATAATGAAGCTTGCGCGCGAGGCGACTTACGAGCTATAAAATAATGAAGTCGTTATACACTGATGTGAAGCAAAGACTAGAAGCTAATGATTTCTCTACACTGCCTGAGGTACATGCATGTACAGCAGGGATGAAATCATTGACATGAAGCGAATGATTTCTCTATAAAGTAATGATGGTGTACTGGCATGAATAAGATATAGCACGCATCATAACAATAGTGGCGCAGGGCCTGATAAAAGATAGAGTGCGCATCTCGATAATAATGTAACGCGACTTGTGCGCGAGGCAGCTTACGAGCTATAAAAATAATGAAGCTTGCGGCTTTTTAGCTATAATATGATGATAATGACTGGCCCACAGGGGCCTCTTCTACGCGGGATGACTATCCCGGCTTGTTTTCAAAAATAATAATGGAGGCACAAACGGCCAGATAATAACAATAATGTCATAGGTGCTTGTGCGGCTCGTAGCCGAACCTGCAAAAACATAAAAAATTGGCGCGTGGCCGTTTGGGTTTATGAGGATTCCCAACCTTTAAGTATGGCGTGTAGCCGTATGGGTTTATGAGGATTCCCAACCTATGATTAGGATGTCTTCCATCCTTAGGCAAATTATGAGGTGTGCCCAACCTAGTGTTTGGTGCATAGCTGTGTGTTCTGCATTAATATAAGCACAATTTTTTGTGCCATTTCATGCAAATCTTATATACTCATACTTTTCGTTTTGTTTTATTTTGATTGTTAAACCAAAATCAATATAGGCAAAAAGTTTTAGGTTTTGTAAAAAACTTGTGAAGTAATTCACTTACTTGAGGAATTTGTAACCAAGCATGTGCTATTGTTAGCGTTCTGGGATTTGGCCGCGAGGATTGTTTTTGCTTTGCCATGAGAATTCCACGCTTCCGACATGAGTGTTCCGTGCCTCTGACTCGAGAATTCTTTCAGATCGAGGAAGGTTTTCTTGTTATACGTGTCGGAGCAGAATAAGACATCCGCCCCAGTTTGCCGATTTTAAAAAGTTGCGTTGCGAAGATGTATGCGTTCTTTAGTGATCGGTCTTGGTCTAACGAAGTGTTAATCTGCGGTGCGTGCATACATGGGGGCGGAGTGGTGATCCAAGGTCGCGTATGCATGGCGGCGGAGTGGTGATCCGCGGGCGCGCATGCATGGCGGCTGAAAGTTGAGCGCGCATGCATGGCGGCGAGTTGAGCGCGCATGCATGGCGTTAGTCTTGACCCTCAGCACTGCGCATGCATGGCGTCGAGGTGTTCCTCCTATGCGGCACATGCATGGCCGGGAGAGTTCGTCCGCAGCGCACTTGCATGGCGTCGGAGTGATCCGTGGGTGCATGCATGGCGGCGGAGTGATGACTCGCGGGCTGCTGTGTGCATGGCAGTGGAGTCTTTGCATAGAACCAAGGTATGGAGTCATCCTCCCACTTGAACAGTGATGCGGATGTAAGAAACCAAACTTTTGGAGGCGCCCATCCATTATGACGCGGTGTTGTTCCGCGACGACGCCCACGCATGTGGCGCAGTGTTCTTTGTGACGTGATTGCGTAGTGGTGATCCGCAAGTATGATGGCGGTGTGCTGTGTAAATGAGTAAAGGACTTAGAATATATTTTCTTGCCTGGCTCCACCTGTGGAGGTGGTGTGATATTTATAGTATTAGGGTTTCCAATTATTGGGCTCAGACCCAATTAGGGCCTTTTTGGCCTCCTCCTATCGCTTCGCGCCATGTGTACTTGGGACACCTGGTGCTTTTTCATTGATTATCCTCTGACCAAGGTATTTCACCTGACCCATGTGCCATCACGTGGTGGCACATGGGCTTTGCTGAGTTGTCCACCTTTCATTGGCAGCTGTCAACATCAGCATATTCTTTATTCCTTAAAAGATACCTTCTGGAAGGTTGTCTGATGAGCACAATCATGGTTGTCCTTATCCTGATTTGGATAGGGACGTGGTTGGTTGTGTGCATATGTGATATGCGCTTATCCTGGGGATGCGCGAGGTCCTCTTTATTCTCACGCGCAGATGTGATATGCGTGAGCATATGTGATGCGTGAGCATATGTGATGCGTCAGCATATGTGATGCGTGAGCATATATGATATGCGTGAGCATATGTGATGCGTGAGCATATGTGATGCGTGAGCATATATGATATGCGCCACGCACAGATGTGTTATGCGCGAGCATATGTGATATGCACCACGCGCATAGGTTTTGGCTTTGTCTTGACATCCTGATTTCAAGCATGTGATGCGTGAGCATATGTGATATGCGTGAGTATATGTGATATGCGCCACGCGCAGATGTGATATGCTAAGCATATGTGATGCGTGAGCATATGTGATGCGTGAGTATATGATATGCGCCTATGCGCAGATGTGATACGCGTGAGCATGTGATGCCTGAGCATATGTGACGCGTGAAC